>NC_133026.1:130682500-130982500 GCF_048771995.1 Taeniopygia guttata
GATTTTTTGCCATTTTCTAGTGCTGGAACCTGCCCATGAAGGTGTTCTTACAAACCAGTTTAAATGGCTTAATAATGTGTTAGGTCTTGAGTTGTTAATGCAAGTTTTCATGGATCCAAAATGTTACTTACTTTTCATTCTTCATGATGCTATCAGCCATTCATCCACCCAGCTCTGAGCTAGGGCATAGCAACTAATGTTAGTTTAGGGTTTGTTTTCTGGAGGAGAAAGTGAGGGTTTTTTTTAGAGCTCCAGGAAAATGCCTTTCTGTTTGATCCAAAATCACAAATTAAAATTTTCTCTTTATTCTTCTCGTATAAACTCCACCCTCCCTAGCATATCTTGCTTTTTTTCTGGAGAAGTGTCTTGTTAAAATGTATTCAGTTATGCAGTTGAATGATGAGATGCAAATTTCATCTCCCTAAATAACTGAAATACTTAAAGTATCAAGAGCAGTTATTTTCTGAATCACTGAAATCTGACTTTTTTCCTGAATAGTATCCTGATTTGAGTAAAAGATCTCAACCAGAAGGCATTAATAGCATTAATTTAATTTATTACATTAAAAATAGTGATTTCGGTTACATTCCATGTGTTTTTAACCCTCTCCTTTAGATTGTGTTCTTAACTGGCTTTGGCTGTGTTTATGTGGACATCACCCATCACTGTGGAACAATAGTCATAACCTTGGCCCCAGAAGGAAGAGCAGGACCTGTTAGTATCAACCTCAACAGGTACATATAGCACATAAAAGATTATTAAAAGCATGGCTGGGAGCTCAGTCAGCTTTCTAAGTGTTAATTGACTTAGAAACTTTAACTTAACTGTTTGTTTTGTTTAATACTGCTGCATGCTCTGTAGCATATGTTTAGACCATATGGCTTTGTATATAGCAGTTAAAAAGGACAATCTGACATCAAAAGTCATGTCAATTTAGGATAAACATTAGATGACTGGTACAAAAAGAGGACCTGAGTTGTTCATTTTTTTAAAAAAAATACATTTTCCATAGTAATTAATTTTGAGTGTGTTCATCAGTTTAAAATGTATTTAGCCAGGTCTTGCCATCTGTAATCTTACAAGCTCCCAAAGATTTAATATGCAAGAGGTGTAGAAATAGCCTTACAGTTAGTAATTAACCATGCTTGATTACAACACCCTTCTTGAGAAGATTTCCCCACTTCCATAATACACCACAATCTGGTCCTCAGCTTCATTCAAGTGCAGTTATAATACTGCTTATTTCTAAGCTGCAGAGTGTTTGGCCTCCAGCAATCCTTATTACAATCCAGTGTTACAACTAGAGTGGAATTTGTTGTACTGTTTTTATTTGCATTGTAATTAAGTATTAATCCCCAAGCAACTGGTCATCAGCAGTACCTAAAAGTCCATTTGCTAGTTAAACTTGGCAAAGGGTAGTTTCCATTGCAGGGGGGAAGGCCCTCAATGTCATCAATTTAAAAATACTGCAGTGACTTCACTGGGGGGCACTCGCTGCATGTGATGTGAAATGATTACTTGTAATAGTAACCTTCAGCGAAACATCTGAGGCTGCACATGAAGCCACACATAATTGTATCTATGGTGTGTTTTAATATCTGTCTCTGTAAAATTTAATGGGGAATTACTTTGTAGATAGAGATATTCCTATCCAAACTATCCTCTTGATTGATAAAAAAGACAACTCTGGTATAGACGTGTACTGTTCCATTTCTTAGAAGACCTCCTGGGTGGTTCTCCTGTGGTGATTAAGGTTGCCAAATCCCAGTAATGTTAGCAAAGACTTGCACAGTGACTTTCCCACGCATTATAGAGAATGTCTCTCTTGATAGCTCTTTGAGCAAGCAGGATGCCAGGTGAGCTCAAAAGACAGGAAGTAATAAAATGTTTTTTCCATCCTGTCTAGAAGTCAAGAGCAGACCCTGTCACTGAAAATGTTCATCAGTCAGTTGAGCCTTGCTGCATTTGATGATATTACAAACCACAAAGTGTCATCTGAGCTCCTGCGTCTCACAGCAGACAATGTTTTCCTCCACATGGCCCCAGCCACCAGCTCCCTGTCACAGGAGTTCCAGCAGGACTCTGTGGAAGACCTCCCACAGTTTCATAGTCTCCAAGTGTATTGTGAAGACTTGCAACTGGACAATCAGTTGTACAGCAAATCCAATTTCCATTTTGCAGTCCTGCTGTGCCAAGAAGAGAAAAATGAAACTGCGCAGTGGTCAAGAATGAACAATCTCATTGTTTGTAACAAGGATTTGGAAAGCTATAAGGAAAACTGCTTTATAAAGCTCTGTATTGCTTTTTCTGAGGAAGAGAATTTCATGTTTCACGTGAATGACCTCAGCTTTGAGCTCAAACCAGCTAGGCTGTATGTGGAAGACACCTTTGTTTACTACATTAAGACTTTGTTTGATACATATCTTCCAGAAAACAAAACTGCTTATAAATCCATGAATGCTTCAGATACTACCCTGATAGTGCCTGAACAAGTGAGAGAGCATGCAAGAGCTTTAGTCAAGCCAGTGAAGCTAAGAAGATTAAAAATACAACCTGTTAATCTCCTTGTCAGTATTCATGCTTCATTGAAACTGTATATAGCCTCAGATCACACCCCTCTCTCCTTCTCTGTGTTTGAGCGAGGACCCATCTTCACCACAGCCAGGCAACTTGTCCATGCCTTGGCCATGCATTACGCTGCTGGAGCACTTTTCAGAGCAGGTCAGTACTTTTCCTTAACAAGCAACATTTTCATTGGGTGCCAGGATTCTGTGACTGTCACTCAAGATGAGTACCCTAGATGTTAGCAGGACAATTTCTGGTCTCCTTAGACACTGTTTGATAATGATACTTTTGGACACCATTCAGGTCCTGTCACACAACAGAAGGGAGATAAAATAGCTGAGCAGACACCAGTGGAGATTTGCAATGTTGTGCTAAACATTAGCCAGCCACCTGAAGGCTTTAGCCACCTGAAACCCTGAACACAGCATAAAAATGTGTTCTAGCTGGCTTAGATTTTGTCATTTTATATTCTAGCACTAGTCAGAATCAACCCACATTCCTTACATAAACTCCCCAAAACAGTGTTTAATCGAATTATTCAGCATGTTGCTCTGCATTCAGAAGTAAATTATAGGCCTGAATGCTGTTTTGTTTTTAAAACTTCTTTTGGCTGCAGTTTATGATTAGGAATCTGTCTTTCTTCATACAACCTTCGATCTAAACTGGCACACAGATGTTTGTTGTTCTTTGATCCAAGAACTATGAAGTTTGCTGTTAGCAACTTTTTCCTATATAGGATCAATAGCAAGCAATTAGTCCTTTTAAGTTATCAGGTCTATTTTGTTTTCCATAAATACTAATGTGGAAATAATGAAATCTGGTCTCTGATGTGTCTTGATGAAGCACAGAATTTGTGCCTGAGACAGAAGGAAGATCCTCCATGAGCATATACAAGTAACAGTGCACACTGAAATGGGGGATTTATTTTCCTGCAGTACTAATAATCAGATTTTCTGATGCTTCCATTTGGACTGGAAGCATAGCTGCAACCTGACTTCTGTGCACACTTTCCAAAGCTGTACACATGTATTTCATCTGTTTATAGATGCTGGCATTGTGTTTCACTGTGTGCATACCTGACTTGCACTGCTGATTGTGACAACAGTGCACAGTTGTGCACCAGAACAGTGTACCAGTTCATTATTTTCTTGTAATATTATGCAAAATTTGCAGGTTTGTCTTTTTGCTACTTGTTTGGATATGTTTTGTAGTTAAATCTCATAGTACAGAAGGGCAGATCTAGTTGCTTGGTAATTAGGAGTGAAAATGTAGCCAAATATGGTCCACAGTGTAAATGCTTCTCCCTCCATCACTTGCTCTGGGATCAGTGATGTATCTGAAATCAGATTTAAGTATTAAGAACTGAGATTTGCTATTAACTGAGGTGGAACTTCTCTTCAGGAAAATACATATGCATATATACTTAACTCCCTTTTAATACTTTTAGTACTATTTTTAGTAGTACTAAAAGTACTAAAACTAAAACGTATTGTTTGAAAGGTATCACCATGATTAAAATGGTGAATTATACTGATTAATGTTTGTTTTAGCAATGAAAATGGTTTATATTGAAGACTTTGTGACACTTGTCAAAAAAAGCTGACTGTGGCAACAAAGTAAAAATGGAAGGAAAAAATCAAGCAAAAAGCTTTATGTGATCTGCAAACTGATTTTTTTTCTCACCATTACCACAGTTGGTCTCTTATGGAAGAGGACCTTGTGCTTCTGCATTTTAACTGCATTAATCTGGAATATGTGTTGTTTGACACCCTTCCACTCACCACTGTCTCATATATAAATCATTGGTAGCATCTGCACAGCCAGCCTGCCCATACAGCCATACCTTACACTCATGGATATACACTCTTTTGCCCCAAAGCTTGCTTAGGGAGGTGCTTCAGGTTGCCCTGTGTGTTGCAAAGGAGTGGTCAGAATCCATTAAAGCCATGGATGGGGCGGGAGAGCTCTGTTCAAATATGCTGATTAGCGTTGCTTATCTCAAATCAGCCAAACCTGCAGTGGAAATCGCCTTTTCTAATTAAGTTGTTCCCTATATAAAAGTGAATCAAATTCTATTCAGAAATATCACTGGTACCGCATCTAACCCTATAATTGCCTATAAAGAAAATTCAGTGGCTCTCTGCTAATACAGTCATATTTATTTCATGTCAGTGGATATAATTATTTTGCATAAGTGGGAAATGGTAACCTGATATGACACTGTATTTCTGCAAAGTAAAATGCCACAGAGAACTTGTGAATTGAGGGGTTGTTCCTGGTTCCTCATTCTCCTATTCCTGATTTACTCTCAGACCTTCTTCCCTGGGTTGGGTGGTCCAAGCTGGCAGCGAGGAGCCATTGGGTTTGCTCTGAGCATTGGCCAAGGAGGGTCACCCATGCCGCAGGTTGTACATTATTCCAGAATGCTCTCCAAGGGTGAGCATGGTCCATCCAGAGCTTCCCAAACCTGACAGGCAGGGACAGATTACAACAAACCATCCCCAGCATACCAGGCAAGCCCTCAGTTTTGTGTTTAACTGTTCTCATTCCTGGTTTTTATCTGTTTCCCATTCCTGAAATGCTGGCTGGCCCAGCAGGCGAGTGGATTTGGAGTCCCCCATGTTCCAGGCTGCTGCTGCCTGCTGGGGATGTTGCAGGGCACTAAGGCACTAAGCTGCTGTGTCCTGTAGCCACTTGCCATCACACCACCATGTAGGACAAGGAATGTCAAGAATATTTAGAGGGAAAAAAAAAGGCTCTAAGGAATTATTGCAATAATATTGATCAGAAGAAGCAGAAAGACCATCTCTCCCGTCTGTACACACCTCCCCCACCCCTCCAGCTTTTCAGCACTTCACACAGTGGCAAAGATAATTTATTAAAAATCCTACAGTGAGGGAATTGCAGGCCCAACCTGGAGGTCTGGCTTCCCCTGGTCTTGGCAGGAAAGGACTGCCAGGGGATGCTTCTTTCCAGGACAGCGGGGCCACAATGTGTGTTGCTGCTCTGTTCATTGCATTGCCGGTAGCACTTGGGTTTTGTTTCTGTAGTCCATCCCACCCTCTCTCTTGTCCACCCTGGTTCCCGCTTTTCATATTACAAGTACTGGAGTTCTCAACCTGCCAGAACTGAAATGTGGGACAGATTCAACAAGAATAATAGATTTTCCAGGAGCTTAGAATGATAGTATGAGATTAATCCATTTCATATGAGTAACATTTTCTCTTCTGTTCAGTTTCATGATTCAGCCTTCCACAGGAATGACTGGGAGGGGTTAAAAGAAAACAAGAAAAGCATCTGGATAGCAGGAGTTTTCAATGATGAGATGAGAATGAGGAGGGCAGAGCACAGATCAAGGGCCCTCATGAGAGCAGGAGGCGTCTGTCCATCCTTCAGTCTCCTGGCCCTGTCACACCTTGTGTGCTCTGACAGTGCCAGCTGAAATTCGTGGTACCAGGGCTCAAAGACCAAACAGTTCCTGTTTCACATTTATTGCCATTTCTGAATTGCTCTCTCTGGGCTGCCAAAAAAAGAGTTATGCAGCACTGTTTCCCTAATAAATCTGCTGCCTACCAGCCTGAGAAAGACAAGACCTGCAAATAGCTTTCCAGCAACAGATTGCTGCATGCTCAGCCATCCAGCAAGCTGCTGGCAACCCTGCGTTTATATAGGAAACCAGATCTGCAGATACTTCTCCTGGGATATGCATAAGGAATACTCCCCTATGAGTAACCTAATCAGCATGTAGATGTCATTGCTGTTTACACAACTGTACTGAGCAGAAGACATTTGTCTGGCTTTCACTGCACTCTGAAAGAAAATGATCAGCTTAGAAGGGTTGGGGTGGATTTAAAATAACTTCTTAAGCACTTGTCAAAAATCTGCATCCCTTTTCCTAACACTCCATCAAGCAATTGACCTACACACTCCCGTAAAGCAGTACATTGTATCAGTGTAAACTCCCTGTCACAATTCTATCACATAAGGATGTGAAATCACAAGGCTGCCTTATAGTGTCTAAAACCAACCCAAATATCTGAGCTTGCAGTCCCATTCCTCTGTAGCTTTGAGGCTCTTGCATCCGCCTCCCTCATATACTTTTAGCAGAAATACGGGAAGCTCCTGGAAGGAAGTAATTCTAAAGCTATTTGTGAGTTTGCCAAAAGGATTTCTTTGATTTACGAAGTATGAAAGATTGCCATTTCTGAATTCATAGTGGATGAGTTATTTCCTGTGTTTTGCTCAAAGGAAGTTCATAATGCAATGATTTCTAGTGTGAAAAAGATAATTAAGGAATAACCTTTTCACAACTGCTGCTTCTGCAGTTTTTGCAGCTGTAACATGTGTCTTGTTTCTCCACACAGGCTGGGTTGTTGGATCATTGGAAATTCTTGGAAGCCCAGCTAGTCTGGTGAGAAGCATAGGGAATGGCATAGCTGATTTCTTTAGGCTCCCCTATGAAGGGCTGACCAGAGGCCCGGGAGCATTTGTCAGTGGAGTTTCCAGAGGAACAACATCATTTGTAAAACACATTTCCAAAGGTAGAGCTTTCACTTTATTACTCCAACTACTGCTTTGTTGTCATGCATTGTTAAAGTTTTAAGCAATAAAATCTGTCCATCCTTCAGTCTCCTGGCCCTGCCTTGTGCTGCTCTGAGAGTGCCAGTTGAAATTCCTGGTACCAGGGCTCAAAAACCAAACAGTTCCTGTTTAACTAAGCTAAGAGTGTAACAGGCTCATATGCAATGTCTCATGTATTAAACAGATCACCACTTTACTGCAGTGCATGAGAATGTTTCAGAAACTTCAGAATTTTAAACCTCCCAGTGGGAAATAGATATTCACTCAGCAAGTATTTCATGTGATAACTGCAGAAGTGCTAAAGGTGTTCTGCACTTCTGCTAGCCATCAGAAATTCTACACTTGGTTGCCTCATCATATTTATTAAAAAAAAAAAAAAAAAAAAGTAGATACAGTAGTCATAGCTGTGTGAGTACGTGGATGGGATTTGGCAGTGGGGCTGGCCTGCCGTGGGAGCAGGAGGACTTTTCGCTCGCACAGCCCGTACGGACAGTGCCATCGCGTGGCTCCCGCGCTGCCCCGGCGCTGCTGCGGCCCCGAGCCCGGCTCCAGCCTCCCGCAGGACGCGGCCGCGGCCCCTTCTGTAAATATTTGTTTACGTTTCCGTCACCCCCCTCTCCATTCAGATTAGCCTTACACAAGGCAGGGAGCTGGAGAAGGATGTTCAGATGAGTTTCTGTTCCCACCGACCAGGCAAACCTGGAGCAGGCTAATGTAAAAGGCGTGACGTGGGCCATAGCAGCAGCGTGGTGATGCTTAACAAATAGCAAAGCATGTTACACATGGCTGACTGTTCACTTGACTTGCTGTTCTGCTTACAAGCTCAGCATTGCAGTGAGACACACACGTCTCCGTGTTTTAAATTAAAGCATTTTGATCCAGACCCAATGTATATCTCCGTGCATTTAGGTACACTGACGTCAATTACCAATCTGGCAACAAGTCTTGCTCGGAATATGGATAGGCTGTCACTCGATGAGGAGCATTACAACAGACAAGAAGAATGGAGAAGGCAGCTTCCAGAGAGCCTGGGAGAAGGACTGAGACAGGGGCTCTCTCGTTTAGGCATTAGCCTTCTAGGTAATGTACTATTAAATATCAAGTTAAATGCTAATACTGTTTTCTAATCTGCTCACTAGCCTTTTCTAACTGTGAGTTATAATTTCAAATTCTGGGGGGGTGGGGAGGGGTGTAAATGTCTTCTTGTGAAAAAGCCTCACAGTATGTATACTAGATACTGTTTATCAAGATTTACTGACTTTTGTGTATGATTTTTTGCTGATAAAATAATTGCAGATATAGAATGGGTTTGCACTTTCTTTGTGAAATACTATTTTAATTCATACATGATGTAGATCTAAGTGGGGAAAAAAAGAATAATTCTGCATCGGGCGGCGTGACTTGTAACTAATTCAACACGAAGACGTCATCATGCTGATGTTTACTTTCCGATGAATTATAGGAATGCCTTCTGAACCTGCTTGTTTTTGCAGCACTGTAGATATCAGAGATTCTTGGGTTTGTTTGAAAACCACTTCAACTTAGTGCAGATGTTAAGTAAGCTTTGATGAGGAATTCTGCTTTTACAAAGAGACTCAGATCATCCTGATTCAGTGTAATTTTATTCATCAAGCAGCCGAGTGGTTTGGTTAGAAATTAAGATTACTCTATCCATTTCAAAATAGCACCTAAAATTTTGAAAACTATCCCACAGTGGAAAAATTCTCTGCGAGAAGTTTTGCAGTAAGAGACTGGATTTTCTAGGTTACTTCAACTTGTCACACAGCAAAGGAATGCAGAACTGTATTGTTTGGCAGAGTTCCTCAGTATGTATTAAACAGTATGAATCTCTTAGAGATCAAAGTGACCAAAAGCAGTCCAGTGCAAAAGGTTAGAAGAGCTGAAGCTTGAAAGGATTTGTCCTGTTTCCTAATCTTCAGTAGTGTATACAACTCCTAAATTTGCAACCACAACCCTGAAAGCCCCAAAGAGGAAGTGGTAAAAATGTTACAAGTTTGGGTTAAGTTGCTGGGAATTATTTTAAGCAATAACATTAGATTATGTGAAGCACTGTCATTTGATAATGCCTGTAAACCGGCAAGCAAGTGTCCTGGGAGAAATGTGCATAAAGGAGAAATTCCGTATATTAGTAGCCACTGTCCCAATAGTAAGCTGTTTCTGGTGTTGCAAATCAAAGGCAGCTTGGAGGAGGTTTTATTTTTCCCTCTTCTTTTATTGGGCTAAGGGCAGTCAGGTTGAGTTGCTGGATGAAAGATTATACTTTTAGAAGCACTGTGTCAGCCTGGTGTGTATGTGCTGGTGAAATGGTTCGGTGATCTTGCCTCAGTTATTAATTAAACATCAAGGTAACATGGTGTCTATATCCCCTTCACTGACACACCAGAGCCCTTCAGAGCTAAAAACATCAGCTGTACAGCCTGAAGTAAAGAGCAAAACTTTGTAGCTTTGGCTGTATCAAGGCAAAGTTTCTGCTGTTCAAGAAAGCTGGGATCTCCTCACATACATGCACAAATACGCCATTCCTGCACCTCCCTGTGCACAAGGATTCCGTGGTTCATGGCAGTACACCCGAGTTAAAAGCAAAACAATAAACTAGAACTAGAATTCCATTGTCCCTGATTTCCTAAGAAATAAGACTTCATGTTCAAAACTTAGAGCTTCATATTAACATTTAAACAGTGCTCCTCCACAAGCTAGAGTCTTGTTTTCTGTTCCCACTGTTACTGTTTAGAGATTGCTCCCTACTAACTAGCTCTTTTCTTAGCATTAAAGTCAGTGAAGCGCCCAGATAAATAGCCACACTTGCTGTATAGCTGGATGTGACAAATATGGAACTCTCACTAAGGGAAAAATCAGAAATATTCCACTTACTTTGTATCACTTGTTTAATTAAATATAATTTTTCAAAAGCATGTTTCCTCTGTATAGGCAGCAGCATTCATATAAATTGTGTCAAGACCTAAATTATGAACAGACCTCTGTTTCAATTTCTACAAACATGTCAGAAAACTGCTGCTGTCCTGACCATTTAGTTTAAAGAATATTGTGGCTTCCCAAGGAAAAAAAAACCAGCAATAGTTGAAGGGATGGTATCACTGTGCTGCTTTTTTTCCCCAACGTGTTCAGAATAAACATGAACATGCTTACTCTAAAAACTCTTAAGGTTATGTTATGTTAAATACTTTGTTATGTTATTCATACATAACAAAGTGAAGCTGCAGTTATTTTCCTTCACAAGGATGAAAAGTTTGATGAGCACAGAAATGCAGAGAGCATGACTGTTTGAAGACGTAATTTCTGTGACTTTCTGACTGTGTAACTGAAGAGTGCGAAGGAGATTTCTGTGATGGTCACAGCACTCTCATGTTCGTAAAAGCCATCTGACCCATGCAGGCAGCTAATACAATGGCAAATGTAGATTTTGTGCCTAGGTGAAGTCATGTAAGAGTCCTCAGTTCACCGATACCTTGTGGTATCTACCCAGCAAGTAGAGTTGCCTTTCCGATTTTCTGAAAATCTGGCTCGCGGTGGCCCTGATTCAGCAGAGCACTTAAGCATGTGCTTAAGAGCTTTGCTGAATCGGGGCCAAAATCATGTACTCTCATCTCCTCCTCGGTGCAAGTTGTTCCCTGTGGTACATTCTTAAGTGCTTTGTCCTGTCTCATTTTAAATGACTCAAGCACTGTCAGGGTGTTGTTTGATTTGATTGTTATCTTTGGCCAGCTGTTGTCTTCTTTTCTAATTTGGGGGAGATTTCTGGGTCATTTTAATAACACTTGAGCATGAAAAGAAGCAATAGCTTATGATAGGTGTGTTTCTTTCTTTTATATGTTTAGGCAAAAATGCAGTGAAATTGTTAGTAAAATATTTCAATGATTGACTCCCCACCAAGGAACTATCTTTTGCATTTTGCATGACAAGGTAAAACTTAAAATAATAACTTTTAAGCATGTAAAAGAGACTATTGAAACTATTGGCTGTATTTTCAACTGCTGGTCATAGTGAAAAATACTTTATTGAAGTGGCTGTCTTTAGGAAGTTGAGCATATCTGAATAACCAAAAAGATGACAACTGTTCAAAAAGCTACTTTTTACAGTGGCACAAGTGCTCAAAATTTCAGTTACTCCTTCCTGCTTTTGGGGAAGTGAATTGACCCATATTGCCTGACAATGCTACTGTCCTGGTAGAGAAGGCAAAGCCTGGGTTTCAGACACTCAGATTTTTGTTATTAAAGGCGGTGATGGCTGTTCTTGCTGTACACTGTAACTGAGTCAGGGCCACTCTGTGTTTGCCTGTCTACAACACGATATAGCACAAGCCAGTGCTAATCCTGAAACTGTGTGTTATTCCCCACACTAATTGTGCAACTACATTAATGCATGGCAACAGATGCTTTTTTCTTTGAGCTGTATTTTTATGTGATGTTTGCTGGGATGAGATTATGCTTCAGCTCTGGTTTTGGTGTGAAACATTTGCAGCAGTCCTGAAAGACAACAGAGAAAAGGAAGCAAAATGGCTTCAGCTTGGGCAGCTTCCAGCCTCATGGCAAAGCATGGCCAGTTTCTCTTCGTGGGGGATTTTTTCCAATTATGTCTTGCTCTGAAAGAGTTTGTCACAAGCAATCCGAGCTTTGCCAAGGTCTGTAAGCTCTGCTACGTTCACCAAACTTTGTCAGTCTGCACATGAACCAGTTGCTGCTCGTAATCAAATTCTTCTTGAAGTAATTCGGTGATATACTCTGAACTATCTGAATTTTGTAGCTATCAAAGTAACTTTTTTATTGTTACTGAGCAACATGTACTAACCAGAGTGCACCCCTTCTGATGTTTAGCAGATGTTATGTTGTTGCTGGAACCTCTTTGGTCCAGTAATGGAAGAATATGTTTTTGTTTTGTTGCTTTGGTGTTTAATTTTATTGAGGTTTTCTTTATACATGCATAATCTGTGTGTACATATGTGGACATGCATATAAAATCAAATGCTTAGGGAAAGAAAAAAAAAAAAACAAGAAAAATGGAGAACGGTTTCATTTAATAAAAAAAAAATACTGGTCGAGGGATATTACAGGGGAAGGACAGGACACCAGTAGGACACCATGTGAGAAAGAATGAGAGTGGGAAGGGAGGAACCACTACATGTGTTTCCATGCTCTGCTTTCCTGATACCCTACTGAAATCTGTAAGGGGGGAAACTTTCTGTGGTAAGTCCATCCCTCATGGTGCTCCTGCCAAGAACTCTGTTAGAACACAAGAAGCCACAGGAGCACAGGGAAGATGTGCTTTGCACAGTTTCTGGTGTGAGGAATGCCCTGAACCTCACGTGTATGTTGCCACTCTCTCGCTGTTGCTGGGTTTTGAGGTTGCTCAGGCTTTGGTCTGTGTCTTTTTCCTTTGCTCACACATGCTGCACACAGCAAGAGCTGCACAGATCTGGATCCCCCACGCAGGGGTGGTAGGACCAGCCACTCCTCAGTGAAAGGAGTAAGGTTATAGTTTATTTTGTGATATTCGGGCATGGCCACTGCCCATAAATGAGTTATAGCAGTGAGTTGCAATTCATGATAAGGAATTATAGAGGAAGAGAAGATCATTGGTTATATTTTTTGCAGGTAGAACAGCAAGACTTGCAAAAGGATTTGAGGTACAAAAGGGCAATGTCATCACAGACAAGTTCCAAGCATGCATAAAATGCCAGAGTAACAGAAAATGTAGAATTACTAAAAACTGGCTAATTAAGCTATAGATTATTTGGGGCATTACATAAATATTCTTATATAACAAATTCACAGCAGTTTCCATTCTGTTTCTTTGTTCTTGGAGCCTAATTCTAGCTGAGCAGTGCCTGGAGCATACCACAGGTCCTTTGGAGTAGGCTTTTATTATTACCTTATAACTTTGCTCAAGTATATTGCAGTAAATAATTTACTAGTGCTAGGACTTAGGTGGATTACATTTTATAAGGCAATAACTTCTGTTCTGAAAGTGCAGTTGTTGTGGATGACCTCAATAGATAGGGTGAAGGAAGTCACAGGATAGTATACTATTGTAAGTTAGCAGATCACCCAAGTACTGTTTTATGCCTTCAAATGAATCCCAGTTGCACAAAAGACTGGACAAACAATCCCAGTTGTGTAATGTGGTGTTGAGATATTATTTTAATCAACCAGCAGGAGCAGCTGGTAAGTACTAATGAATTGAAAATTGTATCGTTGCAATGGTATGTATGGCATTAAGGAAAAAGCTTCGTGGCCTTTATGGTACAAAAGGTGAATATTCAGCTACACACTCAGCTTCAGTGAGTGACCTCAATTAAAAACAGGCACTGCTTCAAAGATAGACCAGCATTTTCTTTGGAAATACTATACATTTGCCAAAAGGCTAGTCCTACAGAATTTGGAAGAGTTCTCTCTAAGAGGAGAGGAGGGCATTTATGGGGGATGAAAGTTTCTTGAGTTCCTGATCAATAGTATCCCAGGGACAAGGATCTGGGGAAATGTGTGCTGCTTCTCATCCTCGTCTTTGGACAATGACTGTGCACAAATACAATATTAGTTCTTGTTGTTCAAAGTCAGCAATTTCTTTATTTATCCAGTGACAGTAACTAAAACCATCTGAAAACCAGTTAGCAGCTCACTGCCTAGTGCACGTCATGCTGGTAAACACATGGGGCCAAATACCTCAGTTGAAATTGTCCAAATCTGTGGAATTATGCCTGGATTTCCTTCCATTTACGAAGCAGAACTTTCAAAGATGTCTGGGTTAAGGTGAAAATGCCTAGTAACCAGGGTGATACTCAATCCCACTCCTTAAATAATTGCTTTATCTTGATATTTGCAGCTGCAGGTGCAAACTGAGACCTGACCAAGAAGCCTGCAGACTTGCTTTTCACTGAGCAAAGCACCTCGGGTCGGGCAGACTGGTGTGGCTTTGTCCAATCCTTGTACCCTTAGTGTTCTCCAAATAGCTTATCTATCAAAATTACAACAACTAGAGACATGTCTGTGGTTAAGTGGCTAGCATAAACTCAAGATCAAAGAAATGCACCACCTCTCATACCTGTTTACATTTAGGAAGATTTAAGTTGAAGTTCTCTGTTGATACTAAAAGCTGGGAAGGTCACTATGTCACTTGTAAAAGTTTGACCCATGCGCATTAAAGTAAAATATGATGGTTTTCACAAAAAAAAGTAACAAAAAGTCTCAAAGTCTAATTCTGCTAATCTTAGTAATATATCAAAAGTTGCATTAGCTTACGAACATTTCTGGCAGTGGAAGAGGATATAAAAATGATCTATTGAATACAAGCAGTTTTTATTCTCATGAAGTCAATCTCACACTTTCATGAAAATCTCATTTCCATAGCAGCTCTAGCCATCTAAAACTGGAGGATTTTATTCCTAGCCCAACATTTTCAGAATTGTGACACAGAATGAGTGAAATTAAATTAACTCAGCAAAAGCATTTAGCATAAGTAGTCAAAAGAGGAAAACATACTGTAAGGTTAGGTGATCTAAATGTTTAAAAAAAAAAAAAGGCTAGATCTTAACTGAAGCTAAGATAGTATTTAGCTAATTGGTCACATGCTAAATAGCTGTGTAAGAATGGGGTACAGTCTCTAATCCAAACAATATTCAGGTCTAGTAGTAAGATTTCCTTTTATTCCGGAATATTTATCTTCACTACTTACTGGAGACTCTTGTTTTTTCAGGTGCAATTGCTGGGATTGTGGATCAGCCGATGCGGAATTTTCAGCAAGTATCTGAGTCCCAAGCTTCTGCTGGCCATAAAGCCAGAGGGGTCATCTCAGGTGTGGGGAAGGGAATCATGGGCGTCTTCACAAAGCCCATCGGAGGGGCAGCCGAGCTCGTCTCCCAGACAGGTTACGGTGAGTCTCATATTTCCAACACCTCAATTTAAATTTCAAAATGCTGCTCAGATACAACCTGCTATGTCTTACTTATCCAGCTCAGTATTGTGTGACTTAGAGAAAGGTTTAGAAATGCCACTGCTAAATACTTACAAATGCTCTGCTGCTTTTCTGAAACACCATCGTGTTGTGCTTCTCTCTTGTGTTACTGATCAGTGATGTACAGCCACAGAAAGAGAGAATGCAGAAAGCATGAAGTAATTCTTGGAATACAGTAGAATTAGTTACAGAAACATATGTGCTTGAAAAATAGTTTTTGACATAAAAGGATTAGAGCAACACTATGTCCAATTAGAGCATTATTTTGAGATTGCTTTGTTATGGCAGGGAAAGGGTTGGGCTATCTCTACACAAAGAGTGAGTTACGTTCCTGGGAGAAAGAAGTGAATCATGTAGTAGGAGCATCCCCTTTAAATTGAAGCTTCATGAGAAGACAATCCTGTTTTCAGATACATAGGTAACCTTAGAGCAACCACAGGTGGGGTTTCCCGCTAGACTTAGCACTTAATGGCACTGGTGCTAAATCCTTTCAAATTGATGGACAAACAAAAAGTGTATAAGACAAAAATAAAATAGCAAAAAATTTATTTGTTTCCAGTATCAGTAAATCACTTTCAGCTTGAATATTTAAGAAGAAATGGTGCTTGGAGAGAGTCAGGGAAAAGAAGCAGGAAATTGATAGGAGGACAATGTGTCAGTAATTCCACCTCACTAATTATACCAGACAAACCTTGAATAGTTAAGCCTTTAATCACTATCACGATTTATGCTTCTGCTGTGTTGACTAAAATATGAGTAGTTCTCAAAGAGCTTAAGTTTAGGATGCTTCCCACAACATCCACAGCTCATTCCATCTAGTTAATGAAATAATGAAACAATTATTAGAATTCTTTCAAATCAACTTTATTTTGTTTGTATGATCACAAATAATAACTGTTCTCCTGAATTATACACCCCATAGGTGTAAAACCCATATCAGCAAAATCAGAACGTTTTTTCTGTTGTCGGCTGTCTCTGTGTTGGCTTTGCTGCCCAGGACATAATTATTTATAGATTTAATTCTGCTGCTGTCTTAAGAAACTCATAGTAGTAGAGGGACACTTTTCATTGCAGATATGTTATATAAGACATCATGTTTTCCATGACCATGTGACAAAAAGAGTTAGCCAGGAAAAAACGTAAAACTATATCAATAATAGTTGACAGTGCGTGAGAGGAAAATACACAAGAGTTCAAGTAACTCTTACCCACAACTGGATTGGAAGTGGGACTGTGCCTCTTGGGGGAGACCAAGGGGTGGAGGACCACACAGAAATAAACACATGTTCTCTCTGTCTCCATCTGTAAATAACATTTTCACTCACATAATGCTGAGAACCTCGGTAAGCCAACTGTTACAATTGGGATGCTGCTTTTAAGTATTACCATCAACATGTGTGCTAAAAATTAAAAGGTTTTTTTTCATTGCTGATGTTTTGTTTAAATTATTACCCATTGTGTAAGAGGGAATCTAAGTTATTGACACCCTTATGCCTTTGGAATGCTTAGAGAAAAGAAAATCTCTTAATTTATTTGTAAAGAAGTATATTTGTAAAAGAGTAACTTTGCACCAAACCATAGAACACTAGTGCTTGCTGCATAACCTACTCCATGTCTGTCATGTAAAAATTTTTTAAACTACTTAATTTGTGATTTTTTTTGCAACCCACACATTTTTTCAGTGACCATACCTCATTATTGAATGTTTACAGGCCATCTGAAATCATACATACTGTATCATCTTCAGCTTTGGAGAGTCTCTTTAGAAACCTGCTTAACTGCTGCTTGTAGTCTCCATTCTGTGCTGGCACTAAGAAGAATTCACAATAAACCAGATGCCCCAGGAGATCTCATAAATGTACATGGATCAGTGTTTAACAGCTGGATTAAGTAACTGAACATTTAAATGCAGTGTCTAGGCAAACTTGCTTTCTAATTTGTACCAATTGTAACACGTATACGAAAGTATTTTAATATTAAGCAAGAAAGTTAACAATGGTCTTAATTTTTTCTACATAAATCCTAAGTGATGTGTCTGATCCTGCTCTGAAGTGATGGCTCTCAGGAGTGTTATGTTTCTCTTGATTACAAATGTAGAGCTGATTCATGGAACCCACAGTGGTTGTTTTTTTTTTATTTCTTGCTAAAGCGAGATCATGGGGGCTTAGTGCACAACTCTTGCATTGTAATATTTAATGAATTATCTTGACTACAGCTTCCAGAGATGTGATGTCATTTTGGATCTGCACTATTTTATGAACCGCTTTAAACAAATGACATCACTGCAACACGTAACTGGGTTGTAGAAAACAACCACTAAAAAACCTGAATTCTCTTACCCACAGGTATTTTGCATGGAGCTGGACTTTCTCAGCTTCCCAAGCAGCGCTCTCATCCAAGTGATCAACATGTTGAGCAGGCTCCAAACAGCCACGTCAAATACGTCTGGTAACATTATTTAGACAATTGCTCATTTTTACATCCACATTGTTTATTAATAGGTTCTGGCCTCTGGTCAAGTTAACAGGAAAGGCTTCCCTAGGAAAGGCTGAGTTATGGTAGTTTGTTTAGGAACATTAAACAAAAAGGTAGTGCATAGAAACCCAGTCTGCAAATGATGGGCTGCTGATCTGAATCCAGCGTTGAAACTACAGAGCTGATCTTTATTTAATGGTATTCAGTGAATTCTTACTTTATCATTGCACTGAGCCCAAGAAAAATACTGTACATCTCCAGAAACAGCTGTTAGTGAAGATAGCTTTATTTTCTGCCCTGAACTTCTAAACCACTTCTCAGGGTAATTTTTCTATTATCAAGGAAATAGAATGGGAAACAGGCTAACCTAGCACAGATATTAGGCCAATTCTGTGGTGAATGATTGAGGGGTTTTGAAAACTAACAATTTCACATTCATTCTTTAAATCTGAAGTCTTACATCTTTCACTAATGGAGTTTTGGAGTACACTCCCTGGCTTATTTTACATCTGTAGGTGATAGCTACAGGCTTAAGTAAAAATATGGTGATCAAAATAAGCCCTGGAGGATCCCATGCACTACACTGACTAGTTCTTTTTTGTCTTTTTTGTCTTTTTTGTCTTTTTTGTCTTTTTTTAACCTGATAATGCAGGAAAATGCTGCAATCTCTGGGAAGGCCAGAGGTTCATATGGCCTTAGATGTCATGATTGTAAGTGGATCCGGCCAGCAGCACGAAGGCTGCTTGTTGCTCACCTCAGAGGTGCTCTTTGTCGTGAGCATCAGTGAAGACACACAGCAGCAGGCCTTCCCCGTGACTGAAATCGATTGTCTGGAAGATGATCAGCAAAAAGATCTGCTGAAGGTGCAGCTAAAACAACAGAGAGTGCCTTCTGACTTGGAGGTAAAGACTTGAGTACCTTTTCCATTGAAAGATGAAGTTACACTGATGCTGGTACTTTTGGCAGTGGGAATACTCACCTTCGGGCTGGGAGGTGAGAGGTTGAAGTGCCAAACCAGAAGATCTGCCCCTCATAGTTGGCTGCGTTGCCCTTTGGATGAAAGGAATGTGTCTCCTCCCTTCTGTCCTCTTACTGAATGTGATATAGCATATCTATGACAAATTTTCTGAGGGAAAAAGTAGAGAAAGTCTGAGTTCTTGGTAAGCACCACCTCTTTTTTGAAAAGGTTCTTATGCCTACATATGCACAAGGTGTTCATTGTTTGGCAAATCAGCATTGCACCCTGTGCCTACGATGTTCCAGCAAAAGCAGTTCCTTTTATTCTTCTGGGAATTCTGTTAACAGTTCAGTGGTGCTGATGCTCCTTTCAGCATGCTTTTATCTTATCTCTTCTAGCACAGTGGTCTTGTTTGGATGTATTTACTTCCTTAGATCCTCCTTCTGCAAATGCTACCTTTAAATTGGGTTAGTCCTTCTCTGAGATTGGATGCACCAAGTGTTATGCCAGTAAAAGCATAAATACTTCATCTTCATGTTGAAAGATGTCTAAGCCATTTGAATACTGAGGTTTTTTGGATTAATTATCTTCTTTTAATGGCAGAAGAATGTTATATTTTTACACTTTTGGGAAACAATGTTTATTGTATTAAATTCTCAAGTAGAATCATATGAGAGAGCATTCCAAAGACAAACATGCATGTCCCAGTTTTTATAAAAGTGTGCCAGGTAGTTTATAGACTGTAATACCAGAAATTTCTGTTTCAAATATAAAAAAAGAACATATAAAAGCCCTGAAGTATGAGGTGTGACAAAAAGTAGGAGCACCTTCAGTCAAATCCTAACTTTGATGAAGTCACTGAAGAGTTTTGCTGTCTATTTCAGTAAGGACTTCATCTGTGTCGTGACAGCACTTGAGTATTTTTGTGAAAGCTTTCTTTAGTGCTGAATTCTCTATTTATATTTATTGTCTTTCCACTAACCTCAGTCTCACAGAGAACTGTTGACTGAAGTTGCCTTCTCTCACCACAAAGCTGCATGAGGGATTACTTAAATTGTGAAGCAAATGGGCAAAGCTCAGCTTTTTTGTCCCTGAGTGTTGAGTGGTTGGTGGCAACACACATCAGACTTTCAGAGTCCAGACTGTCCGGCTCAGTCCAGAGCTAGTGTCTTGGAGGGAAGAAGAAAAGTTGTTTTCACTAAGGCACTGGATGCACTCAACCTATCCTAACTTCAGCGTCAGGCCAGATCTTTTTTTTATTGGACTGGAGTGTTGTCTTTGCATCTGGTTTTCCGAGGGTGAGGAGAAGGCTGCTGATGTGGAGGAAGGGCAGCTTCCTCCAAGTGAGTGATGAAGGGTGCAGAGGGTCTGCCTGTTTGGGAGAAGGGAAGGCAAGGGACAGGGAGCCTCATTCTAGTCCCCACAGCTGCTACAGCTGGGAATGTGTAGGATTTATGGGCAAGTGGGGCCCCTGAATGCACAGAGCAACCCTGCATGGCACATGCAGAGTCCAACATTCCCACACACACGCTCATAACATCCTCCTTTGGAGGTACATAATTTTTTTCCGAAGTTCTGGATGGAAATATGGGAGTCCTACTCAAGTGGTGTAGCAATGCAGCTGTGGGAGCTGTAAGCCTTGAGCCCTCAGCCTAAGTACAGCATCTCTCTTGCTGATACAGGCTCGTAAGAACACAGTGAAAATGTATGGCATGGGAGAAGCAGGGAAAAGTACCTGTGTCCCAGGCAGAGCCAAGTCAGTGATGGCAAGACAGCAAAAGTTGAGTGATGCTGTACAAAACAGACCTGGCAAAACATTCCTTCAGAATGCAGATACTGATACTGAAATTTCTTGTAAAAATTTAAAGAAATGTGCTGTGAGGAAGAGCAGTTGAAAGAAGCAGAGAATATTTTTTTATGCTAAGGCAGCTAAGGCACCTACACAATAAAAGATTCCAAAAAGCTTCATACAAAGTTTTAGTAATTACTTATAGTGTTTTGCAATTAATATTTGCTATGTTTTTTAGTGGCTTGGGAGATCTCATACTTGGTGATTTCCTTTCTGCAGCTGAATCTGTGGTCTGAGTGTCACATGCAGCACTGGTGCTGATGGGAGCCAGAGCTTCCCTTCAGCTTCCTGACAAGAGCTTCTACAAAGTCTTCAGATGTGATTAGGAAAAGGAACCTTAGGAGGAACAAGTTGTGACTTGCAGATGAGCAGCCTCCAAGGAGCAGAGTGATAGGCACAACTCCTCAGTATGAATAGTAGGCCATTGTGTAGCATTGTCTTCAGCTGAAGTGTAGACACGTCTGTGCACGATGGCATTTGCAAAGATGGCCTCATTTTTTAGCTGGAAAGTGCCCAATCAGGTCAACCAAAATGTTATTTTGAATTTAGCAAAACAGAGCTAATGTTACCAATATAAGTTATGTCTATTTTTCTGATTAGTTTAGTCAAAGTTGCTAGAAATAATACAATGAATTGGAACATTTTATTTCAAGGCTGTAAAAACCCACTTTTTCACATTACTGCTCACAAAAACAATTGCCAAAAGTTTTGTTTCAGCTCTGCCCAAAACAGTTTCTCTCATTCCCTCTCCTCAACTTCTTGGAACAGTTAAAAAACAAAACATGAGTTATTCTACAGCTGTAATCACAAGGGATGTTATAGAGCATATTTTGACTCCTTCAGCAATAGGTTTGCCCGATGCCTTGTTCACCTCCACAATATATAACTTAATCCATCTGGATAGGAGTAGCC
The DNA here is from genome assembly GCF_048771995.1 of Taeniopygia guttata. Classification (NCBI taxonomy): domain Eukaryota; kingdom Metazoa; phylum Chordata; class Aves; order Passeriformes; family Estrildidae; genus Taeniopygia; species Taeniopygia guttata. Next base: position 130,703,827 of record NC_133026.1, read on the forward strand.
TGGATGGATTCTTAAAAACTCTGGCACTGACAAGTTTGTTATTGAAAGGGAAGCATTAATTGTATTTGGATTATCTTCCAAAGTAATTGAGACGCTGCTTGTTTCCAGACAGATGTCAAACTCAAAAGTTCTGCTCTTCCAGCTGCTCTTGATATAGCTCATAACATCAAGAAGACAACAAAAAATCAAAGGGCCCTGGAATTTCAGATATTCTAGATTTTTTTTTAATAGTCCTACATGTTATCATCTTTCAAACTGAAAACCAATCTTTGGATTGCTCAAAGCAATGGAAAAAAAAACCTAAAGACCTGGATCTCAGTCAGTGTGCTACACCCCTCTGGACTCCACAGCACAGGTGTTGTAGCTCCTGTGGAGTTAGAATTGCTGAAGGCTTATTCATTATAAACCATAATGGGAGGAATTTTAGAAAAATACTGGAGTACTTAACCCAAAAGTATGGCCTTGTAGTATGAAGGGACATTATGTATGTAAAATTCCTCTAGGAAGTGCATTAAGCAAGCCTTGAACAAGTTTCGAATCCTTGAGTGATCTGGATATTAACATGACAAATGTTCAAAGCAGCAAGTGAGGGCACTTAGTGACAATATTAGGTCCCGTTTAGGAAAAAAAGTAGAATAACATAAATTCCAAATTTTTTTTTTGTCTTGAAAATATAAGCCAAACTGAAACTGGCTGCAGAAGCAGACAGTTACAGATAAAGTCATCTAAAAGCAAGCAGGGTCCCACTTACTTTGGAAGACCATCCAACCATAGTTAATATTTCCCCCTAAATAATTATGCTGTATCTGTGGAAAATAGCCTGGGCCTTAATGAAGAATGGGTTCACAAAAGTAGGGGAGTAGGATGCCAGAACCATTTCCATCTCCTTAGTAAGCAGGATCTTCTGGTCAATGTGGAGGCAGAATCCAGCTGTCCCTGGGCTTACCTCCCTAGGAGAAATCAGGAAGAATTGAAGCCACCTACATGCAAGATTTACCCTGTAACTTAAAATCCAGTTTACATAGGTGGTACTTCAGCATACTTCTCTTCTTTCAACTGCTGAAACAGACTAACTGCTGAGATACTTTCACTGAGCCACCAGACCAAAGATGTGGTTGAGACACCATTCTCCACGGTTAGCTGGGAGCCAGCTGCAGCAGTCTGCCTTCTGATTTTTCCCTGCCTTAAGGTCATTCATGGAAACAACCCTTTCCTCTGCCCATTTCATCATTTCCACTGTTTCTAGGCATAGGCTTTAACCTTAAACTTCTGAGCCTTGTTCATGAGCCTGTTTCCTTTAGCAATTTTGTGATGATGATTGAAAACAGGAGTGTTTCTACTTGCCGAGCAGCAAATCCATCTCCAAAGGCATAGTAAAAAAAAAAAAAAACAGAGGGGACTTTTTTCATGTGAATGTGACACCTGTCAATATCTATCAATCATATTAATTCTTTCTTCAAATAAGCAGCAGAGTATTCAAATGAGTCTTGCAATCCAGAGACATGACAAGATACTGATTGTGGATGTTAAATTGAATCTAATGGCACTCTTTAAAATATTCTATCTAGCAAGACCTGTAAAACTCCCTGAAAGACAGGCAGAAATCTTTAAATCCTTAGCATGATGTCCAGCAAGGAAATTTTAAATTCTACAAAAATAAAACTGGTCAGCAATTCTCCAAGTGTAAAATAAGGAAGCATCAAATCCTAGCCCTATTATAGTTGCTGCCTTTTTCTTCATTGTAATATTTTGGAAGTAACTTCTACTCTGAATGACTTAGCCTGTCATACTACTGTAGTATCCATAGTGGGATTTCGGAAATACAGTTTACAGTTTTTTGAAACCACGCAACCACCTTGATACCTGCTGGTTTGGTTTGCATTCCGTTCTCAAACTAGTCATAGTCATCCTCAATGTCTTCAAAAATAAAAGCACAGCAGATTGATCATCTGAAGCCAGGTTTGCCCATAGCTTTTCTGGATAATAGTTTATCTGCTTGGAACCATATGACAGATTGCAGTATTTGATAGTATTTGATTTAATATATTTTTTCCCACTAGGGTAAGTCACTTGCATTCCTCTTGCTAGGACCTTAAACAACCTCTACCTGTTTCAGCCTGTAAAACACAGATCCCTTAATGTCTTCTCCAGAAACATGCCCAACTCATCTTTAGTAAAACCCTTTTGTTTAGAAAAATGTCCTTGTGTGAATGGGTTTTGTTGCCAGAAGCAGATGGATATATCCTGCCATAGAACATTCACCTGTAAAGTAGCTTCTTGTCTTCATTTTAAATGAAGTAAGTTAAAGACTAAAATATTTTAGCTAGATAGAATTTCTGTATAAGCCTTCCCAACAGCTACTGACATTTTTCTAAAAGGGGTTTCAATGCCTTTTATACAATGCCTTGCTGTATACAAGGAGTTGATCTGTTGTAAAGTTCTACTCGTGACCAGTTCTCAAAAGATACTGCTTAAATTTTCTGTGGCAATTAGAGCTTCTCAGAAGTCCAAAGCAACAGAGGAGAGGACTAATTCACCAAGGACTCAACTAAGGGACAACATTCATGATTTTTAAAAATCCTTTAAACTATTTTAAGATTTCAGGCAGGAAGGTTTTTATCAGAGAAATGTGGAAGTTATTGTCCTTGCTACTCGGCTCAGTTACTGTCAAATACTCAGTACCTATTGTATCTTATCTGATTTCAGGCCGAGGGCACCAGAGAGAGACTGTCAGAGCAGCAGTACAGCCGCCTCGTGGAGTACATCACTAAGGCCTCTTGTCACCTCTCTCCCAGCACCGCCGCAGCGCCAGCCCCGCAAACCGTGGCTGCCGAACAGCCCCTGACTATAACAAAAACCTATCACTATGTAGTTGATCCAAATTTTGCCCAGGTATTCATTAGCAAATTCACCATGGTGAAAAATAAAGCCTTGAGGAAAGGATTTAATTAATAGCTATTTCTGGTGCATATAGTAGTACCATACCAGTTTGAAAGCAATGCTTTCTCTGCAGTAACCAACATCAAGTAGAGATGCATGTCATTTCTGAGGAGGTAGAAATTGATAACAAAGCCCAATAGCTTTTCTAATCTTGACAACATTCCTGCTTTCTAGCCAAAATACTAGTGCTGGAAGGAAAGTGTTCTGACAAACAAATAAAGTGAGAAGGAACAGCCTTGGACTACAGCTTAATCAAAATCCTTTTTCTTTTCAATAACCAAAATTTAGAGAATGGGGGGAAATTATGTGCATGGGACGTTTTTACCACACACAGAAATGTGTATCAATACCTCTATATCTTACTTTAGGGTCTGCCAGTTTCTGTTATAAACCAGGTTTATAACTCAGCTGTAAAAACTTGCTCAAGGCTGAGCTTTTCCCCCAACACCCACACTCCCCCAACATGTGCGTCCTGAGGCAAAACATTTTCCCCCACTAAATCTGAAAAACCCAGTGTGGCTGTTTTAAGTTACTAGTGACAGCTGGGTTTTAGCACCACTTTAACCTTAAAATAGCTTCCTTTATTTGACTGAAGTTCTGCAGGACATTAGTCCATAATGTAAACTAGTGCCTTTGTGTGGTTTGGAGAACAAAACATGAACTACAACATGACTTTATTTTTAAAACTGTCTGTATACAGAAACTTTATTTTATCCACCATCAAATTTTCAGAAGTACTTTCAATGTATGTATGACCGTGAATTGTCTGTTCATTAACTGGAAGCCAGTAACATGCAGCTCAAAAATTTAAGAAACAGAGCTATCTCCTTAAAATCTCCAAGCTCAATGTAACCCAGATGTGCAGGTGCTAAGTACCTTGTGGGGTAACCTTGTGGGGTCTTGCTTCTTTCTGATCTGCCACCACTGCATTGTATATGCTCCCTTCAGCTATAGTTCACTTTATGCTTATCATCTTCAAACTGATAAAAAAAGGAATATTTAGACGCATGACCTTTCAAATATGTACCAAGCACAGAGATTTCTTTAAAGCTGATTGAAAACTATGGACCCACAGGCACCAATTACATTAATAGTTAATTATGCCATCACAATACAGTTACACCTGCATTTCTTGTAGTAGACAAGAAATCAGTTTTTGGGGTAGCTAGGTGACTTTATAAACCAAATCTGGCTATGGCAGTTTCATTTTAAAACCAAAAGTTTACTTTGTTTCCAACTATGTGTTTTAATTGTTCTCTCCTTTTCTATATGCTTACCAAAATGATTTATGTCTGCAGATTCTTTAACATGGCTGGAATTGGAGTAAAAAACTGGAATAAAATGTGATCAGCATTTGGAGCATATGCTTTATAGTTAATAACTTCTATGCATAGTTGATATGACCAAATGCACAGTAAATAAGAATGTAGTAACAGCAATGTTTTTCTCTTGAGTTCTGTTTTGTTAAAAGGTATTTCTAAAAAGCTGTGTCTCTCATCTACTGAGAATAAAGGAGGCTGGGGTCTGCATTGTCCTTTTCTGACTGTGAAATAAGCCCATCCATTATCAACATTTCATACAATGATTTAAGAACTTAGTCATTGTTTAAATAACACTGTTTAAAAATGTATATGTATATACACACATGTGCTTCATTCCTGAGTATTTTATGGAAGTTGTTTAATACTTCTAATTTTGCATATTGATGGATAAATTGTAATATAATTAAATTGTTTAAAGATAATAAAGCTATTCCTGTAATACTTGTTCTTGTGATCTATTTATTCCTTAGTACAAGGACAAGACTGATGTACAAGCTTCATGAGGGCCCCATTAGACCCCAGTTGGTCACTGGACTTTGTAGTGTACCAGAAAATGCAATAGACCATTACAATACTTTGGAAGTAAAAACTGTAGACTAGCTTGCCAAAACCATGTGCTGAAAAGTTTTATGCTTTTGTGACTAACTGAATCAAAACAGCACTGTACTCACCATTTCAATTAGACTAATCTGTTCCTTATTTATGGAGTACACAGACAAGCCAAGGGGATGCAAACACACCTGTATATAATGAGGAACAGCAGTTTCATTTCTAAAAGTTTGTAGATTTCAACCATTTTTTTAAGATTCATTTGTGTTTTTCCTGAATTACATTCTCCTGGAATAAACACTTGCTTAAATTACACTTTTCTTCAGTGAATAGAGCTGCATCTTTACTGCATTAGGCAGGTTCTTTCTTCCCCTTTCTGACCACATGTATGGAAACGAGTGGGGACAGCACATAAATCAACCTCTCCTACATATGAGCTGTGTGAACTATGAAAACAAAGTTGTCCAAAGAGCAGCTGCCTGTACTTAGCTGCTAAAGCAGTGCAATGTGTACTCTTAAAACATGCCTACTCTCATAATGCTCTTTAGACCTGGAGAGCTCACAGCTTCAAATCTATCTTTTTAGTTTGCTTCCAGAACAATCAATCACTCCTCAAACACTCGAGAATAAAGTAAGCTCGCCAAAAAATATGAAGCCATAGTCAGGCAAGACCTATCCCAAAGCAGTTCAGGTCAAATAATTCCTTTTTATATATCATTTCATACATAAATATAGCAAAAAACTTCAGACACTTGGGATAATCTCCAAGAGCAGCCAAGCATGTTTTTCAGCTCTGCATCTCCTAGAAACAGAATGCCCTGTATCAAGCAATGTTATGTCCCTGTTATGTCCCACTCCAATTCTTTGTACAATAGAATTAGCTGAACTCTTGTTGGCAAAGGAAAAAAAATTCTTAAAGGAAGAAAAAAAAGGAAAACTGGTGGGCTGGTGATGATTTCAGAAAAGCAGGTTAGGTATCCAGCTTTGCACTCCCTACTCCAAAGGAAAGCAAGCTGTGGGTTGGTTGGCACTGCCTGCTTAAGGGAAGTACTTCCCTTGCATCCAGCGTAAAACCAGACTGAATCCAGAAAGCAACAATTACAGCCTGCAGACACTCAAAGCACAGCCACAGAAATTAGAACTCAGCTTCCTTTGTTAAATTTAGACAGAGACATCCCTGAGCTCGCTGTATCTGTCAAAAATTGCCTTCAGTCACAAGACTCTCATTTTTTTAAATCATGAGTTGGTAGCTGAAGGAACACAGACTGCAATAGCTGCTACTGGCTGCAACAGTTTAAAAGCAACTAAGAATTTAACAGTAAATTAACTCATAGCAACTGTGAAGAATACAGGGCCTAGACCGACAAGGGAAGTCATGTCAATTAACCTGCACACCTGGCAGTAGCAAGTTTCTTTGCCTCTGAAGCTGTCAGTAAGACTGAAGACCCCTGGCTATTTAAACCTGCAGACAGGCCTGAGAAAATGTTAAGTCAGTACTTAATGGCATACACTGTTTATACTATACATTGGGAAGATAAATGGGTATCATTTGCTATTGTTAAGCTCTGGTTTACATTTATAGGAGCTGGGGTATTTTGATTACTACATGGTTTCCCCAGCATCACTAATGTCAGATTCTTTCTTTGCTTAAAGGAAGCACTGTCTGCATGGGAAGTTTTAAAGAAAATCCCATGTTGCTCTATAAAATGCTCTGGATCACATACATTACTTATGTGCTTTCATTAGTCCAAATGTTGTTCAAGGATACCTATTAAGTGTTAAGTAGTTAATGATCCATGTAAAATAATAAGAGTTACTCCAAACAGGATTTGAACCGAAGACCTTCAAATACAACACAGATGGCCTAATTTGTCATGCTGCTTCATACAAAGACTTCCTTCCTTTCATGCAGTCAGCTTTTGCCTGCTCTCCTAAGTATCCACATTCAGCAAACAAGAGCTGCAGTCCTAGTACCTTCTTCATCCTGAGCAACAGGCAATGACAAAGCCTGCTCTCACTGACAGCTAATCATGGCCTAAGACAGAACATTGTGCCTCAGACTGCACAGAATGTATCAGAGATCCAAACTATGCTTAGATGACTACTTCCAGATATTAAAAAGATGATACATGTCTAAAAGCAGCATGCCAAAATTTTTATTACCATAATATAATATTTACTTTGTCCGCCTGTACCCCCTTCCCTCTTGCACATCAATTATATGGGAACATGCCTGCAGTTTGGAGTCATTTTCCAATTACAGTAACTAATATACCATGTGCAAGAATGGGTATTTGCAGAGTCTGTAAGTCTTGCTTTAACAGTATGCTGATGTAAGGAAGATAATAGTGATGACAGCAGAAAAAGACAAAAAGGTTGGCTGGTGTATTTCCAGCATTTCTAGCCAAATTCTTCCATCTCAAGGTCAGCTCACCTTGTGAAGCCAGAGGTAACACAGACCCCTCCAGAAATCCATCCTCGCCCTTCCTCCAACATCTGTCCTCTTGCACATTCCCATAAACAGCTGGGACAAACTAGCTGTCACTGCTTAGGGATATACTGTGCTATCAAATGTGGAATTTGGCCAAAAGAGAGATGCAAATAATTCCTGGAGGAAAGACAGACTTAGTCATCTTGAGCAATTTCTGAAGATTTTCCACCCCTCTTTCCACCCACCCAGTACCTGAGCCTGGTAAGTATTTCTACTTTAATGAAGAGAACAAAATGTCACTGACATATGCATTTTATTTATTGAGTTGCATTAGAGCGTGCCATGCACTGTGGTGCATTGCACTTTACAATTCAGTGAACAAATAAGGTTCAGTCATCAAGTCTTCTTGAAATGAAGGGAATCTGCAAGATAAAAAAAGCACATTAAGTTATGATGGACAAACTTCATGCTCTGAGCAAACATATTAGTTATGTACGAATGCAAAGCAGCAGAGAAATGTTTATGCGGTAGTTTAGTCTAGAGGAATTCCCCGTTATTTCCTGAGATTGAAGTTTCACACACCCTTCATGTGGCAAACAGAAGTGAAACATGGAACAAATCAAGAGCTGGAACAACACTGAACAGCACATCAGATTCACTATATATGCTACACTGGTAACTGAATCAGTCTTGCTGAGGGCCTGCAGGAGAAAGGAATGCAGCATTCCGATAGGAGCCAGAGAGGAAACAAGTGGTGCAGGCAGCCTACCAAGGAAGGAAGAAAACCAAATTCAAATTGCTTCTCCCCATTATACTGAACATAATCCAAGACCAGCTGTGCTCCATGACAAGAGTCTTGAAAGTGGTTAGCACCGAACTCTGAGCTTCCCCCTTTATTCAATGGCTGAGCACACAGCAGAGGCCAGATACTCCTCACATTATACCTGCACTTAATTTCCACTGTCAGTATCACCACCAGAGTCCACAGCAAGCAGATGGAAAAGTGTGAATTCCCAGGGAGGTTCCAAGGCGCCTCCATGCCCACCAGGAACAAACTTGGTGTAGAGTGCCATGCTACCACCATAACTCCTGAACTCCTTCCTGCACACCCAAACCCTTCCTCAATTCTGGGGCTAAGTACTGGTTCCACAGAGAGTATTCAGTGAGGTTAAGCCACTGTATTTACTGCCACATACAGGACATACTCCAGTAAACTGGGATCACTGTATCCTTTAGGTAACTACACCAATAAAAGGCTTAAAATTCAAAATAGCCAAGATTTAAACTTCTGAGGCAAACGAAAATGTCTTCCATCTGTTCTGCGTACTTGTCCTTTTTTTACAGCCTTTACAGAACATTTGAAACACTGGCATTGTTTTCCCCTTCCTCTACTTTTGTATTCATGTGCAAGCGCAACAAAAAACAACCTCTTTCTACTATGAAAGAGTGAAAAAATATTTGTTCTTCTATAAACAGGCTAAAGAATAAGAAACATCAGCAATTCAAACAAAATCACAAAAGACTATTTGTCTCCCACATTTTCTTTTGAGTCAGTACAATTAAGAAATGGAAAAATTGTTTAGGAAACATTTAATTTTAACAGGTGCACACAATGTGCAGGTTTTTTAAGCTGCCAATGGGAACACAGGCCGAGAGTGGAGCTCTGTTTGTACAGAAATAAATCCTGCTCATGATTTGAATTAAATATTCAACATGCATCCTTGTTGACAGTGCTTGTTTCAAATGATCTTACCACCAGATGGCCTTTCAGAATACACTGATGAAGGTCACCCGACTAAAGGATGCAATTACAGTGTCTAAAGTTTAAACATGACTATAAAATAGCCAGAGGACTGAATCAGAGGCAGAATTACCAAGTCTTAAACCAGGCAAATTTATAATTTCATTATTTATATTTGTCGCATTTATAGCTAAAAAGCAGCAGTATCCCACTCTCAGAAAACAAAAATACTCCAAAACACTACCAAAAGCTGGGATTGAAAAAAGGACTTTTTACCTTTTTTTCTAATTTTTTAGAAGAGATGGAGCTCTGAGCTTTTTTATGAAATTTCGTTAAGCAGAAACCAGATAGTTGCAGATTGTCATAGAAGAGAATTCAGTATTCATAGTGTTAAGTACAAATCTTTTATTCAATCTTGCTTGTTCATGCAAACAAGCTGAGAAAATCCAGCTGGCCAGGATAATTAAAGCCACAGATTATCACGTAATGATCACAATATGAAAACATTCCAAAAGAATGAAAAACTATCATTCTTGATTAGTCTGAAGTCATTTTAGGAGAAGCAAAGAACTCAATGTAAAAAATTTGCACCATGAAAGGGGGAGGAACTCTATTGAGTTGTCACATCAGCTTGTGCAGCTTGGTGAGTGTAGTTATTAATAACTACAACACAGTTGAAATCAAGACTTTTTTACTGGTTGTTACTAGCAAGGGAGAACAAAGCTGGGTAGTTTTCTTAGAAAAGGCAGTGTCAAGTGCTTAAAAAAAAGAGTATTGTGAACAAAGTTCTATTCAATCTTCATACAATATGTCAAAAATGTGATTAGTAGAACACAGAGCTGTATGCCAGTGTGATTTTTTTATATATATTTATATATATATATATATATATAGGCGTATATAGATGTATTTCCCCCTCTCACCAACTTCAAATACAAAATGATATGCAGAAGCTGTCTCTGTTTCTTACATTAAGATGTATGCTATGAGAGAGAATCAGCCTCCCCATTTTCCCACTCACTGTACCACCACAAATATGTAAGCAGAAGATACAGACAGGCCCAAGTTAAGCAGTTCAAGATGTGACAGCATGAACATAACTGTGGAATCAGGCACGTCTTGGGAGTTTAACATTAGAGCTTTGTCTCCTCTCCGTGGTTGTGAGAGGAGGGCAAAGGCCTGGCATCATCACTCTGTCCCTGTACCCACAAGTTAAAACAAATTACAAAATACAAAAGGTATTCAGGAGCTTCTATCCTGCCTTTATTACCCACACCCCAGTTCTCCCGTTTCTTCATATTTTTATTACCCAGCTCTCTTGAGTGCAATTTGTATCCTTTTTCTTTGGAAAACCCTTTCGATTTGGACAAAAAAAAAAAGGAAGATCGCTCCAAGCAGAAGCACAACATCTCACTGAGATCATTTTACTCCTGTTCTGTACTCAGAACTCCTGTTCTGACTGCAGTTCACTACCTGCAGATGCAGCTTACCATCACTTGGGTGGTGCACTCTCAAGCACACCAGCTGCCTTCATGGCTTCGAAGTCCTTCATGGGATCATAGTTTCTATAGAAGTCTGCATAAGCTTGTTTTCTGGGTTCAGCAATTCCAAACTGGAAAGTAACACACAGAATATTAAAGTTTGCAAAGCTCTATGAACAGATCTCTTTTCTGTTAGTTCCATAACGTCTATCAGTGGATATTGATCTAAAGGCCTTTAACTCAAATTATTAAACATTTCCTTGTTCTTGTTAAAACCCACCTGTCAGATGATCTGATCATTAATCAGGAGAACAAATACCTACAGTAAGACCTTAAAGTCTGTTACAAGGTAGCACATCACATTTTCAAGATCCAAAACCACTCCATCTGTACTGATACCAGAATGTCCAACACCCTCCCTGATAAAAGTTTTATACATAAAACATGTCATTATGGCAAGTTTTGTGCCTCTGGGCAGCTGCAAAACTCTTAACTCCAGATAAAATGGCATCCTACACTGAAGGACTACATTTGAGCTATACCGCAAGTCAACTACATCTGGTAAAGTTTTACAAGACTGCTGAGCCACTCTACAGATCACCAACATAGGAAGATGCAATCTTCATTTCTTGGACACCCATTCACCTGAAGCACAGGGATATACTCAAAAAGCTCCCAAAAATTGAAAAAAAATCCGAGTTGGGTTTGTACAACAGCATCTGACATGGAACAAAGTAAATGGCTGCTGAGATCCAGTTACCTAAATCTGGTCTGCCACCTTACCAGTGTATTAACATGGGGGTGCCAAATAAGGAACTGACCCAGAGACTATTAAAAAATTATAATCTAAGTCTGACCACAAACAAGCTTGTCTACCTCCCAACAGATGTGTTAAGCACATGTGTGAGTTTATTGTTTCTGCTATACATTTGTGGCTCCGAGAAGTTGTGAAAAACCTGAAATTAACTTGATTTCTCATCACTTTAATCCACACCTTCCTGAGCACTCAAATGCTGCCAATAATATATGCACGAGTTCAATTGAAAAACCAAGATCCAGGTCTCCCACAAGAATTCACACTCTGTTGTTTGCTTTGTGCATGAGATCCAAGAATTATTTAATAAGAGCACTCAAGAACAAGTGCTGCTCTTATCTTTATCAGAAATCAAACCTGTAAGGGTGTTTTTCTGGAAACATAATCCTCCATTTCCATACAATACCTCAAAAGCAAGGATAGAAAGACCACATTAGGTTTTCCTACACTGATATCTTCAGTGTAAAGCATGAGTTTTCCAAATTGCTTTAGAGCAAATTTCCTGAAATCAATCAAGAAATAAAGTAAGACTTGGACAACCCTCCCAAGCCTCAGAAACTGTGGCAGACCAAAGCACAAACTAAGTTAATGTGCATCAGCTGTGAATGATCAAGAGCAATTTGGGACTAGGAGACTCAAGGTCGAGTTGTCATGAATTGCGTGAGCACACAGCATGAAACATCAGATTATTCACATCATTTTTTCAAATGAAGATTAGGAAGATTTATTTGTGCTTTGGAAAGATGCTTACAAAAATACATTACTAAACCTTTCTGATGAACAGCTCAGCTCAATCTCAAAGAAAAATATTATGAATTCTTTTAATATTCCAATGAGCCCAGTTTATAACCAAATGACTACAGAGCCCACCTTGTACAAAGTTGCACATCCCATAGATACCAGAAATGCCCCAAGGAGGTGAAACTTCATCCGCCTGGCCAAAAGGCCCCGCATCTGGGGCTTTGGCAACAGCGCAGCTGACATGGTGACTGGATTTCCTGAAGGATAAAAGAAGTAAGAGAACCTCTGCTTAAAATAATTTTCGGTAATGCAGAAAGTTAATTCTTTTTTGCATTGTGCAATAATCATCTTCACAGTATAACCAACAGTGGTCCTGTGTGCTTGACCTTCCAGGAAGAATATTAAATTCAAGGACGACCTATTTATGACACGATTCTAGTTTTAAGTTCTTACACCCCTTACACCCAGTATCTGTTCACACTAAATCCTGCGCTCCCCGCAGGGTCTTCCCTCCCAGGCCTGCTGTCCTGCAGTTTATGTCAGAAGCCATTGTAAGCGGTACCGGGGACAGGCTGGGGCCAGCCCCGCACCGCTCCCGCACCCAGGGCGCCGCAGCCCCGCGCTGCAGCCGCCACCGCTGGGCCCGGCCCCGCCGCCCTTACGGACGCGCAGAGGTCACGGCGCTGTCGCAGGGCCGCGGCAGAGCGGGGAGCGGCGGCTGGCGGCCCTGGGGCTGGGGATGAAAAGGGAAGTCAGAGGACATGAGGGGGGGCAGAGGGACCGGCGGGAGCCGAGCGGGAGCGGCCTCACCTCAGTCCCGCAAGGTCCTTCCGCCGCCTCCGCGCTCCCACCGCACCACCCTACTCCGCATGCGCGGGTGCAGGCGGCGTACGGCGGGCGGCGCGGGTCAAACCCAGCCGGGCGCGGTGCCCGGCGCGTGTGGCAGCGAGCCCCGGGATCGATTGGGCTGGAAAAGGCCTTTGGCTCTTCGCGTCCAGCCCGGGAGCGAGCAGCACCGCGCCAAACAGACCCTGGCACTACGTGCCAAGTGCAGTCTCTCCTCAAACAGCCCCAGGGACGACAACACCACCTCCCTAGGCAGCACATTCCAATGTTTGTTCAATGATCTCTGCTCTGAAGAAATTCCTCCTAATGTCCAACCCCAACCACTCCTGGCACAGCCTGAGGCAATGTCTCCTTGTGCTGTCCCTTGTTACCTGGAGAAGAGCCCGACCCCCCCGGGCTCAGCCTCCTCTCAGGGCTCTGCAGGGAGCGGGGCGGTCCCGGCCGAGCCTCCTTTGCTCCAGGCTGAGCACCCCCAGCCCCATCAGCCGCTCCTGCAGGACTTGTGCTGCAGACCCTTCACAGCTCCCCGGCCTTCTCTGGGCTGCTCCAGCTCCTGAATGTCCTTCCTGAACTGAGGGGCCCGAACTGGCCACAGGTGTGGCCTCACCTCTGCAGAGTACAGTGCCCTGCCCTGTCCTGCTGGCCACACCATTTCTGATACAGGCCAGGATGCCACTTGTCTTCTTGGCCACCTGGGCACACTCTGGCTCATGTCCAGGTCCCTTTTTCTGTCTTTAAGGTTCCTTCCAACCCAAACCGTTTTGTGATTCTATTAAGAACCATGGGAGAAAACCAAATCACCCACTTGAAGGGTGACATTGCTGGGCTGAGGGACTCAGGCCTTTATACAGAGAGTTTGCCAGGAATTATTGACCAAGCCTAGAAGGAAATGAAGGCATTTGTAATCCTTTCTAGATGTCCCTTAGACAGCTTTTGGACCTTTCTTGAAAATGAGGAACATGTACTTTGCCCATGATTTCCACTTAATCACCACCTGCACGTGCAATTGTCATTTGTATTCCTGGGGAGTCTCTGTGGGATTTACACCAAATGCTATAAATTCTTGGTTTGAAAAAACAAGTCCCTCCTGCGCAGTGAGGCATTCATTCATGCCTTTTTCTTCTATACCAAAGCCAGCAGATCCTGACATCAAATGAGAGAGATGGGCCCTTAAAACTGAAGAGGAGTTGCTTTTTCTATGATTGAATTAAGAAGAAATACGTGTCAGTAGAAAATTTCAGAGGGAAATCACACAACTGTGGCTACAAGCTGGGAGAATGTTCTTTTCAATAGCAGTTTGAATGGATGCAATTTGGACAACATTCTCTCAAACTGAAGAAAAGTTTGTTACAATAGTTGAGACTAAAATGAAGAATGCCTAAGAGTTTTTCCCATGTGGATTAACACAAAATCCCCAAATGTTAATGATGTCATGCTGAAAGAATGGCAAGATGTATCACCAAGGGCAAATCATGCAAATTTGGTGGCCTCCTATAACAGGGTCACAGCATTGGTGGATGAGGGACGAGTGACTGATGTCACCTACTTGGTCTTGTGCGAAGCATTTGGCACAGTCCTGTATGACATCCATACCTCTAAACTAGGGTAATGGCATTAAACTGAAAGATGGCAGATTTAGATTAGCTTATAAGAAAGAAATTCCTTACTGAACTTGCTCTCATGAAAAAGACCATACAAAAGTAATTGGAATAAAAGCATGGCAGGTTTCAGGGCTACTCTCATCATAGATAAGATATGAGTAATTTTCCTGTAAGCATCAGTCTTGTGGAGACAGAATATTTTGGTGGATGGAACTAGGTCTGTAAATAAAAAAATCTTGATTGCTGTTTTCAATAGCTTCCTTCACGGCTGGCCAGGTCATTACATTCTTTTCTGTGGCCAGTTTCTCCATGTGCCTGAGATGCTGCTGGCTAGGCATCTTTGTGTTATAGTTAGGATGCTAAATGAAGTGCTAATTGTTATCATCCTTTGATGTCATTACTGTGGAATATACAGCCAACTCCTTATTGTTCTGTGTAAAGGGCAGTTCAGGACTGTGCAAATAAGAGATAAAAAAAGGATGGAGAGTACATTAGAGCAAGAGCCACGGAAGGGGAGCAGAGACAAACAGCTCCATTAGGGCAGTTCACAGAGTGGCTTCCTGTCACACCAGTTTCTGAATGGATTGTAGGGCTAAGTGTGGTTTGGACCTGAGTAGACCCTGTGCATCCAAATGCAGGAAAGTAAATGAACCTTCTGAAAACAAGAAGGCATATACAGACATACAGAGACATGAGCAGTTGTTTCCTTCTCAGCAGTTGAGTCCACCTCTCCCTGGGGGTCCGGACACCTACTACAGTTGTCTTTGGGACACAAATATTAGGATTGTTCACTCAAAAGGTGTCACAGCTATCGAAGTAGAATCTCCAGTCCTTTTTTTTTTCCTCTCCAAAATACTGTAGAGCCATCAGCAGTTTACACTTCTCTATTGTGTCCTTGAAAGGAATCAGCTTTTGAAAAGTGAAGGAAGGTATTAATGCTAAATCATTTCTTGCTTGTGCTGCACCAGAATTGAAAGTAGAATTTACTTCTGACTTTAGTGAGAGAAAATTTAGTCAGTGAATCCTTGTCTTTTCCACAAAATGTGCCAGCTGTGATACTCAGGACTCTACTTTCTGTGGTGTGGACTGACGCCAACTAGGAACAGGACTGTGACAACCAAGTGATTTTGCATATGCCACGAAATGTCTTTAGATAATCATAATTTGGATCAAATTAGAACCAAAAATCTACTGGAAAAAGATCACATGGGACATCAGCAATCCCCTGAGCCAGATGCAGTCCCAAATAATTTAGTATAAAATCTACCTATCACAAAAGAAACACAAGGTAAACAATGCTATGTGCCACATATGAAAATGCATACATTTGGGCTCATCCTCCCCTTTCTGTGCCAGAAATTAGCTGATCAAATAGTCTCTGGCCACAGTTGTGTCTACATCAACCGATGGCGCTGTGGAACAAAGATATGGTGTCACAACAAGTTTTTTAAACAGAATTGGAATGGCAGCTGTATGAAAAAAATGAGGGTGAATCAATGATTCCTAAATGGAAAAAGTCAAAATTAGTAGGGGGGAAGAAAAATATCTCTGTACTTCCAAAACAGCAGAATAAACAAAGGAGAAAATTTCAAATCACAATAAATGGAGCAGACAGGGATTTCACAAGCCTTTGTTGATTTTATGCAAGTTTCTGAAATAGAAGAATCTAAAAAAAGTGGTTTCTTAAGTTTTATTCCACTTGTCCAGAGACAGATTTTGGTATAGTGAATACACTTGAAATAGTGAAAGAATTATGCAAATTATCCTCTGTTTGGTATCATTATGAGTTACACTGTCAAAAAAAGAGCTATTTCCCGAGTTCCCAGATTGCAGTCAAGACATGGCTAATGCGTGTATTCAGATCCAGAAGCAGAAAGCACACCAGGATTCAGGGCTGTGACATTAACATTCATGTGACCCATTGTTTTCTGGATTTTGTTTCTGCATTAATTGTTTCCCTTCTGAAGTCCTCCAGATTTGGGGGATCTAGCTGAAACAGATAAACTGTTTTAGGAACAGGAGAACCTTGACTTTATAAAGTGGGCTTTCAAACAAATAGAACTCTATATGCGTCATTCTTATGTAGAAGTTTAACTTACACAAGTGTAACTCTGTTATTCTTGCCATTATGTTCCACATTATCGTCTGATTTCTTAGAAAAAACCAAAACTACACCTACAAGAAACACCTCCTTCCAGTCCCTGTTCCTTGCTCAAAACCCTTTGAACAATGCCAAGATTCTTCTGTCTTTTGTGGTTTTAAATGTTATGTAGCTTCTCTGCAATGGAAATAAAGTCATCAAAGAAAAATTTTTATACTGTTCCTTAATTCCTCTGTATTTGAGTAGAGGTGCCTTACTCTGAGAAAGTTTTCTCATTGCTCATCCTTGTTTTTCCAGGAACATGCTGAACCACCTTTACAGACAAGTACTCCAATCTAAAATTTAACCAGACAACACATAAAATTGTTACATGTAATTCTGTCTCTACAGGCCCATCTCAGCAAGTGACAACCCACCCAACGTGGGCCACAAGCATTTCTAGCCTGCTTTCAGCTCCAGAAAGTGTCCACAGTAAGAAAAGCACAGGAGCAGAGTTACTTCCTTAAAAAATGAAAGCAGGGGCCACAACATGAGGACAAAAAGCCAAGTTTTCACACTCCTGTTCAAAGCACACTTTGGTTCATGTGCTGTGACATGGTTTAGTTTCACACAAGGCAAAATTCTCTAGCTGCAAACATCATCTACCATACAGAAACTGTATGCCCAGCAATCCTACATGCACCTAGTACATTTGCTAGTGCTCGCCTCCTGGATTATGGATGTGTTACTCTAAGTCAGAGCAGAAGATTCACATGGGTACCCTTCAGTAATCCAAAGCCATTGAAACAAGGAGTGTTCTTTACACATTAAGTTTAGGCCAGACCTTTTGTTAGCTTCTATTTTTCCCAGATGTGATCAGTAAACATCAGACCGCCAGGAAAGCAGGAGGTGGCCAACTGCCACTGTTAATACAGGTATAATTTTGCTCAAGGAAGTAATTCTCACAGAAAATGACAGACTAACCTCTCTGTGGGTGTAAAATAGTAGCTGTGAAGTGGGAAAGCCTCCTTCAATTAGAAGATCAATTAGAAGATCAGACTCACCCTCCACAAGGAATTACATTTGCACCTTCCTTGGTTAGGGTCAAGGTACTTGCTTGGGCTGGTCTTGGCTCAGCATGCCAAGACCACTTCTCACTTGGAGGAGTGATCTGCACAGAGAGGAGAAGGGGCCTTGCTCAGATGGGGGCCAGCACCCTGCAAGGGTGACATCTAAAACTTTGCAACAGTAGGATTTAACCTAGGGATATCTTTGCTGTTTATTCAATTTACCTAGTACAATAAGAGCTCAATCTGACAGAAAAAGATTGGCCCAGGTTATATATAAAGATCACTTTGCAACTAGTTCCTGTGGCAAATTTTAGACTTTTTACTTATGGATTTCTGAACATCTTCTTTTAGTCTGTTTTAATTCACACTGAGGTGATGACATGGTAAGTGTTAAGAGATGTTGGCAACTTTTCATTTCTGTGCCTGAAATTAGAGTCTAGAAGGAGTGAAGGATGTCTCAGATTTGTTGTGATTTGTATCATCATAGTGCAGTCACATCAATCAAATCATGTCCATTTATGAAAAGAGAGTTCATTTATACAATTAAAAACCAAAAGTAAAATCAAAACTACCCCAGAGATGATGTGTCTTGACCTCTTTATGATCTGGTGAATTATTTGTGAGCCTGAAAATTTATTCCTGTTTCCAATTACATTACCTGGTCTAGTCAAATATTCTTCCTAAGGAAATGTCATTGCTTTCATTTATTTTGTTATTGGAAGAATCTACCAATTTAAGATTGCTATGTTTTGCAAAGGCTTCATACTTTCTATTTGATATTTGATGGTATTGAAAATATAATGGATTTTCTTTATAATCATAACCTTGCGAACATTTTAAGTCCCCAGTATCAGGGAGTTTCTGACTACAAAATCTGCAGACAAGCTAAAATCCATCTCAGATTATGGTCCCAGCTTTGAAAGGTGAGGCACAGTCAGACATGAGGCTCCTAGAAAGTAGTCAAATCATCAGTTCATGGTTTTTTTAACTTGTTATTGGCATAAACTTTTGAAAATATCTATACTTAAACCAGCCTGTTTTAACTTTACTGTTTTGTTTGAAATAATCTAATTAGGAAATTATGGGTCTCAGTTTTCTACTGCATTGAAACTTTTGAGCTTCATGATTAACAAAACTGGCAATAGATAACAGTATAAGCAACCTTAAATATATTTTGCTTAAATGATTTCAGGATACATTTTCCTGAAACAAATTTGGCCATGTTCAGTACGGCATTACATGTAAATGTCTGGAAAAATTGCAGTGTTTTTCCAAGCAGGAGGCATGAGATTACTATAATCCATAGCCCCCACCACAGTATTAATTAGCATGGCTCACTAACCAGGGACATAATATTTGTAAATGAAACTCTAGAAGGGCATCAGTAAGGAACAGGATGTTGAAGCCAAATGGAAAACATAAACCAATAAAAAGGCTGAACTAGCTAGAAGTGCAAGCTCAGCCTTTGAAGTTAGTTCAAGTACTGCATGCTTTAATTTTGGTGTAATCTTATGATGGAGGTACAAACAAGAACTCAGAAACAGATTTTGTAACATTTGGCCCAATTGTAGATGAATCAGTTTGTTGATGGTTACCAACAATTGCACAGCCAGAGAAGCTGTGGTCTTTGTTAAACTAGATTGAATAATTGGCTTCAGTGGGAGTTTCGGGTGCAGAGCAAATGAAGTGTCACAGCCCTTGACTCTCGTAAGATGCCTTAGCAGAGGCTAAGCTTTTGCCTTCAGAACAACCTGAATATGGATTCAGAGAACATGAGTCCCTCAAGGGTTCATCTACTCACTCCCTTGCCCTAGTATAGGTCTGAACATACTTAGTCATTCCTGGCAGATGTGCATACCTTATCTGTTTTTAGAGCCCCTCTGATGACAATAACGATACCAAAAGCTCTCTGGGAAGTTTGTTTCTAATGCTTAACTGTTGTCTTAGAACACAATCTCTGATTAGTACTACATTACCTTGGCAAGCCCAACTAAACCTATGTATTTCTTTGTTTTGGTTTGTCATTTTTTAATATACTTTTATGTGGAACTCCAGTGACAAAGCCGTGCTTTTCTGGTACTTTACTCAAAAAAAATTCACTGTTTTTGTCTTTTGGACAGCTTTCTGAAGGCCTACTATTGCCAGGTGCTGAGCATCTCTGGAGACATGAATTAAGAGAACGAGTTTCAATACATTCAGCAAATTACAGGATCGGGCAGCCAGGAGTTAAGATGATCTTTGAACTGGAAAGTCATAACTGGAAAACGAACATAATCATACACACTCTCCTTTTTTAGATCAAGCACTCACTTCATTAGCTTGAAAATAGTAAATAATTTATTGTAGTCTTTAGTGAACAGCCCAACACATGCTGTTAATTACTTTCTCATTTGAGAGAAAAAACACAGCAAAAGTTAATATTTTTTCCTGCATATGCTTTCTAGAAGAAAAAGAACTCCCCAAAAATGCATTTATTTCTCGTTCCAGAAGCCATGCAGACCTCTGGAAGGAGCCATATTCCTCAACAAAGCAAGTGTAAGGGCTCTGTTTCTCAAATGCAAGTGAGTACAGACACAAACATTGTAATGAAACAAAGACTTTAATTTCAAAAAAGTAACACAGAGGAAAATGGTTGA
Organism: Taeniopygia guttata; assembly: GCF_048771995.1. Classification (NCBI taxonomy): domain Eukaryota; kingdom Metazoa; phylum Chordata; class Aves; order Passeriformes; family Estrildidae; genus Taeniopygia; species Taeniopygia guttata. The sequence continues at coordinate 130,724,079 of NC_133026.1, forward strand.
AATATTGTATTAGAAAAAAAATTATATACACCAAACTTAAGTCCTATGTGATTATGATAGTAAAACAGTTTACCAAAGAAGGTAATTTTATGCATTTGTTTGATTGTGTGTGTGTGTGTGTGTGTGTGTATATATATATGTACACGTATACATGCCTGTAAATGCATATGCACATATAAAACTGTGAGGGTGGAAATTATTCTAGAGATGTGATCAATTCAGTTCCCAAAGTACCATTTTCAGGAATGATAAGTGGTATCCAAGCAAAGCAGAGTCTGGGGTTTAAAAACCCAGTGCTGGCTTGGGTCTTGCAGCTGGGATGAAATCCATTGAGTTGTCTATGGATGAAAACTACTAAGAATGCTATAAGCTTGTTGATTGCATTTACTGAGCTATAGTCACCATGGCCTATTGTAGTGAATAATTCCAGGGAAATCTCTGTATTTACTGACTTTGTCAGATGGGGAATATTGCATAAGCTATTGTGTGCCTGTGCATTCCTTGAGTGTGATGCTGTGGTCTTTTTCGTGCTTGCTGTGTCAGTTGTTTCATTTAACTGTTTCATTAACGGCAAAATTGCTTTGCTTTGTTCAGAAATCCTATTCCGAGAAGCAAGTATTACTTTCTTCTTGAACTTCTTGCCAACAAAAGATTTTCAAAAACATGTGGTACAGAGGAATCGTACAAGTTTGTTTGAGAGCAAAACGAAATATCTAAAATTAAAAGCACAAATCCACTTACTACATTCCCATTTTTCCTTTGACATGAAATGAAATCTTAACGTGAGAAATGCACACAGTTCATCAGCATACTCTGAGCAAATATATAATTAACATGTGGAATAAGCAAAGCTGTTGTCAACACTTTCACATATGTTACCATGAAACTAAAATATTTTAATTAGTAAAGAAATAGAGGAAAATCCAAGTAAATACAGCCTGTGCTTGACATAAAAATTTGCTTGACTCTGTGAGTATTAAAAATAAGAGAATCTCATCTCTACCTTAAGTACCTTCACCATACTAGGACAGCTTAGTGAGTCCTGCATAATTCAAATCTGCTCCAGTGCTCTGATAAATAATTGCTTGACAGAGGACTGTCCACTGTGGTCATTGTGCAAATGCTTTACTAAATCATTGGTAGAAATAAAAATGTCAGTTCAATAGTAGGTATGTAGAAAGTGTAGACTTTGGTGTTTTGTAATAATCCCATTTGCTGGACTGACAGAACCTTTTTTGAAGGCTACATTATAAGAGGAGAAAATAAAAGAAAACTATGTAGCAGTACCATGTGGCTTCTGATTTGGGAACTACAATTTAGCCTATTAGACATGGGCTTGTTCCAAAAGTGCACATTCAGACAATCATGCATGAAGGACTTAGAAACACAGATGTGAATTATAACTCTGTGAAATTCTGGGAGTGCTCAAAATTAGGTGGATTTGAACTATGTATGCAGATCCAGATCTAAAATTTTTGTTCAAACCTGTCTTTCCCTAACATTTTTACAGCAACTACTAAATGTATTAAAACCAACAATGTTCCATAAGCTTAAAAAAATACCAGTTAACCCCATCTTAGCTGTATTCAGACATGATTCACAATGGCTGACTAAAAACATTTCTATAAAAAGGTAGTAACAAAAATCACCAGTTGACTGTAATGGGACAGTTTAAATAGGTCAAATTTAAACCAGATTATGGCAGTTCCACTGACCACATACAGCTTCACAGTGATCAGTTTGACCCAGCATTTAACAATAAAAACATAAATAATTGAAGGGTTTTCTTTTCCAAGTTTGGAACAGAACTTTGAAACATCTGTTCTTTCTTCAATCCTTTTTACACACACGCTAAAGTCAACATTTTTGACTAGAGCAATGGTGTTGGTTGGGACTGGGGCTGGCCATTTCACAAGCATACAAGAGGCAGAGGATGGCAAATGTACCTGTAACACTGTTTTGGGCTAAAGGCACAGAAGAAGCAATGAAGGAGCACCTGCCATTTTTCAGTGTTCTAAACAGCAGGAAACTGAGGGTCCCCAATCAATGAAAATATCCAATTAATTGATGCTTTTATCTGTAGACTTCATTACTGCAGGTCTCTCTTTTTTTTAAGTCAAACATGTTTGCAAAGTGAATCACATGATTCTTATGTAAATTATGAAGGCACAAATCAGTGTGACCTTGGCCACCCCATACTGTATAGTAAGAGAAACTGGGTCTGCTCCACCACTACTGTATCTGCTAAACCACCTCTTCCCATTGCTGATCTCAATATCTGATGACTAAAAACCAGATTTTCACACCTGGAAGGAGTCAAGTGAACCCACAGTTCATGGTCTAAGACAGTTCCCCATTAACAGGACTTTAAGAAATAGCCATTAAAAAGGGATTGTGATGATTACAGAGGCAGTGGCAGAGCAGCATTGCACAGACTCAAAGGAAAAAGCATTTTGCCCCTTTTATATGGCCCAGTCATGGCTACTATCACTCTTGTAACTGACAGAAGTGTGCATCCTAGTAACATAATGCAGCACTATGTAGTTTCAGGAATTCATCTCATGGTCTATTTTGTGTCATCCAGCAACAGAAGAGAAGTCAAAGCAAAATGTATAAGCCCCTTCTGAAGCACAAAATCACAGCTTGTGTTTGTGTTGACAGTAAAAGTATTTGAGTGAGCAATTTCAGGTCTGCACTCTCAAAAATTACAAATTGCTTTAATAAACGTCAGGTCTGATGAGAAAAAAGTGAAATACATCGTAATAGCATCTTAATGTAAATATTTATGAATTTAAATTACATCTTTAAAAATCCAAATTAATCATTCGACTATTACAGTCCATTAATTGGAAGTAAACATCAAAAGTAAGTCTGAATGAGTATGATTACATTGTGCATTTTAACACTAATAGAACATACATCTATCCAGAAGTTTTCTAGGTTTGCAAGTTTCTGAAAAAGAGAATTGGTTTTATTGTCTGTAACAGCAAACTTCCCAGAGAACTGTTGTTCTGCTGTAGAGACTTCTGAGTGTTACAAAGTATAAGTATTTAAAATAAACAAGGAATAAATTTTCATTGTCTGAAGGCAGAGGTGCTAGGGTTGTTGAGAAAAAACTTTTCTAGCTCTTTAAAACACATAGGTGGTAAATCAGGAACCTGAGAGAGAATAGATCTCAAGAGCAAGACAAAAAGACAATAGCAGTACAAGTGTTCTGAAGTGATATAGAATCACTAATAATACTTAGTCAGTTCTCAGACTCCCTGCTGGAACTGGTCCCTTGGGATGAGACTCAAACCAGTATTCCATTTCTGGTGTATCACCAAATAGCAATTCTAGGGTATCTGCCATTGCATTAGATTAGATCCAGTAACCTAGAAATCCAGTCCCTGTCTCTTAATGTATTCTCTGTTCAATTGCCCAGTATTTCTTTAAAACTGACACATAAAATGAAAATAATGATATGACATGTAGTACTAGCATTACTGACACATGTGATCCTTCTCAGTTGCGTACTGAAGACATGGCCGTGGCAATAAAACAGTGCACGTGTGTCTACATACACCCTTATGTTTCAGCTACCCTGGAGACAGAATAGCAAACTAGATTGAGAGTAAACTTCAGTTTGCAGCATTTTGAGTGAATAGGGCAAGTCTGAAAAATTCTATTCACTAATTAAGTACTTCTTTTTAAGTTTCATTAACATGTATGATATCAATGATCACAGCTGTCTGGGCAAGTAGTTTTTTGCATGACAAGTTTGCTGGTAAATTTGTGTTAACTATTTGGCAAGGCTGGAACATTCACAAGGAGTTTTACAATTTGTAACAAATATCTGGAAAATACTTTTAATTTTTTTAAGTAATCCAAGTGTTAATCATGTCAGAAACACAAGCATAAGATAAGCAATGCCTACACATTACTTAACTACTTCAAAATTCCATGAAGGGAAGAATTCAGCAACACATAAACAGCCTGCCATACTCCAGCATTTGGTTGCGTGCACTGTACTGACCACAGCAGTAGAAGGTGGCCTTCCATGTGCTTTTTTGGGTGACATACATCGCTGCATGATTCTTCTCTGCCTTTCACATTAATGAGCGGTAGGCCACACAGTACCACATGTGCTTTGCTCACTACAAGATGCTGCATTCCAACCTCCTCAGATATATTGAACATTAAAGATGACTGCATTTGTGACATTTAGGAAAATGTATTTTGTGTTTTACTCCCTTGTAGCTTCCACCAAAAACATATTTTTCAGGTAACTCAAACACAGAATGAGTGCAGACAAGCATGAAGCAAACTCTGAACCATGAACAAAGCAGGAATTGAACCAATAATCTCCCTTCTCCTTCTGTGAGAATATATGATCAGGGCATAAAAGAAAAGTGTATCCATAAAAGAAAGTGTATTTCTTCCCTGCCAGCCTTTCTCCAGCAGAGACCCCCTAACTCAGGGCTAATCCTCAGGAACTGAGCTCACTGGAGCTTGCTGATCATCCTTTCTTTTACATGCATTACACACATGTGGGGAAGAATGGAGCCAACAGCTTTGTGGCTGGGGACTGGTTTTTAAAGAGGTCTGAAGAATGTGGAGAGGTCTAGTATCATCCTGTCTCTTGCCTGGTAGTTAATTCTTCCCCTACCCCCTCTTAATTTCTCAATTAATCCTTGGTCCTTAGTCCCCAACATCAACTGTGCCCCGAGTATTTTTAAAAATTTTTAGAAGCAGGGAGAGCTACAAAAGAGCTATGAGCTCCTGCAACCTTCTGTTGAGTAATGCCTTGGGACTAATGATATTGTGTAGAAGGTCCCAATCTTATCTCTGTCCTGATAGATTTTAAGCCTTTCTTGTGGATCAAAACTCAGAAATTAGACAGAAGGTGAACTTTGGAACTGGAATCAGATTGAATTGGGAGGAAACAAGAGCATTTGGATTTATAATAACTCGGAGACCTCATGTGTTATCCTCGATGAACAGAAGTTGTGTGAATTGCACAGTGAGAGCACAGTGTGTCAAAACTCCCTGCTTCAGGGTTTTCAGTTCAAGGCAGTGTTTTACTTACTCATTAGATCAGGCACTGAAGAACTGGGTTTGATTATAAGATGTTTAAGATGGAGACTACCTAATAGTTTGTGCCATCCATACTTCAGTGGAATCCTACTGTGATCTGAGCCTCAAGGTGTATTATTGAATTATTTATACAAGAGCCAGTGTCACAATAAGGTTGAAATGGAACACATTGAAAGATGTTTATTTTCTAGCCTTGATCTCATGGTTCTTAATAATATTGCAAGTCATCATCTTTGCTCTAGAATTGTAAGAACAAACCTTGCATGCACATTACATTTATGTCTCCTGGTCATCTCCATTGAATATCTCTGCATTCCATTCCTCAGAGAGATTTTAATGTGCCTGAAAAGGTAACAAAATGTCATTACTGTGTTCAGCCAGTTGGAATAATCAGAACAGTTCTTCAATAAATGCATCAGCTCCAACTGGGGAAATCAATTTATTGCAAATTAAAATAAATCATTACTGATTCAGGTGGTGGGGGAGAGAGGGAAAGAAAATAAGAACATTTACACATTTAGAGAAAACACTTTTCCTCCATGTTTCCCAGGTTCAAGTTCACTCCAAGCACCTCTCCTCCCCTCCTTGTTATCACTGCTGGTTGCACTCTGTCCCTTTGGTGAGGCACTGGGAAGCCCCTTCTTCCTTCTCACTATTTTCCTCTGCTGCAGCATCAATCCTCCATGGGCTGCAGGGAATATCTGCTCCACCACAGCGCACCTCCTCCTCCTCAACTTCCTCTTTAACCTCTTCCTCTTACACCTCCTCCTCTGCCCTTGGTGTTCCCTCTGTTGTTTACCACTCCTTTTATTTTTTCCTTCACTCTCTGTCTTTCTTTGCTCTTTCTGAAATGTGTTTCCCCAAGGTGCCACCGTCTTGGCTGAGGGATCAGCCATGTCTTGTGATGGGTCCATTGGAGGCAACTGGGACTGGCTGTTCCCAGCACATGGCAGCCCTGGCCTTTCTCACAGGCCTCCTGCTGCCAGCTTTTCCATTTATCCCAAACAGACCAGGTGTGACCTGCTCTGGTACAAACTGAAGGGAAGATGCCCCATCAAGAGCATTCGTGCCCTTGTGTCTCACCATACCAGCAGAGTGGTCATATCTGTCACTATAGGATAGTGACAGGCAAATTTCCAGTGGCATTGGAGAGTGGACTGCAACTGAAGCTGGTGGGAGAGACCTCTCAAATCACATGAGACCTCAACTTTCTCATTGTGTTAGCCTGGTACCTGGCAGGAGTGCAGTTCTCCGGTCTGGAATAGCCAGGGCAGGCCAGAGCTGGCTGGGCTGGGCTGGGCTGCAGTAAGGGGTGAAGGTGCCTTGTGGTCCCTGTGGTCACTGGGCCCAGCTGGAGCTTTCTCAGCCACAGAGCAGGAGCAGAGGCCCTGCGCCAGGACTCCATGGGGAGCAGTGGTGCAGAAGGCAAAGATGTGTGGAATACAGCCACACCCGTGAGGCCCATGAGGCCCCAAGTTCCTGGATTGCTTTAACTGCAACTGTAGAACATGGTAAGAGGGCAGAAAGAGACTGGGAAGGAAGACCAAGGAATGCTGCAGTTTTCTCTGAAATAATTTTCAGAAAATGCTGCCATAGGAAGATTATGTTCAGACACTTGAAATTTTAGGAGGACTAGTGAGGGCAGGACACCAAGTTGCCTAAAAGAGCAGTGCTAAGTACAGAATTAGAAGAAGAAGGAGGAGCAGAGAAAGAAGGTAGCAATATTCCAAGTCCTATTAATTTTTTTAAGTCCACCTAATTTCAACATAGGGTAAAAATACAAAAATCCCAAAAATCCCAAACCTCTCGAGGATTCTTCCTTCTAGGAATTTAAGCTTTGAAGCAAAATCTGGTTTTCTGTCCTTATCTTTTTTTTTTTTTTTTGCTGTCCCACTTCTTTCTCTCAGTCTAATATTTAATTGGCTTTGGCAGAGGTGATCTATTGCTAGTTCTGTGTCAGGTTCTTGACAGTAACTTCATAGGGTCTGAGATTTTTCCAGTCATCTCATGTTCCTATTAAAAATATCTTAACTGGAAAGCTTAGATAACCTAATTTGAGAGACTGCCATTTTGCAACAAAATTCCATCTGGTCAACATTAGATCCGCTAACCATGGCTGACGTGAAAAATAAGCTTGTTTTCATATGGAGGCTGTACAGCTTCAGTTAAACATGATTTGGAGCAGGATAACTTACTACTAATGAGCATCAGCACTGTCTAGTTTTTAAGAATTCACATTTCAAAGCACACTTGTCAGTCTGCTACTCACTTCTGCTTCTTCGGAAGATTCAGAATTTAGTCTTTGTAGGAATGGTGGCTTTTACAGAGCTTTCAGGCTTCAGGGAGGATATAAACAAGGAACCTGCATATGTAAAAAAAATTAAAATTATGTGAAACTGAAGGAACTTAATATTACCTAGTGCTATTGCCTACTACTAAATGGACATTTTTAATAAATAAACAAACAGGTCATAATATCCTTGGCAAAGACCTACAAGGATATTCACAGCTGAAATGAGGATGAAGCAATGCCTCCCACATCCTCCAAAAATATACTGACAGACTGTGAGGAAGATGTTTCAGTATCTGCTTAAATGTAAGCTGATGAAGCACAAGAAGCCAAGGAGGTGAAATGCGTATGTGATTGCCATGTCACTGTAGAATGAAGAAATGGCTTTATTCCTCTCTGCAGTGGGACCTGTGCTGTAAAGGCAGTGCAGAGATACCCTGCCACTTTTACTTTTTCTCTTTAGGAAATACACCACTCGTCAGTACAGCACAGAGTGCAACTCCCCTACAGACAGCAAAAGAGAGGCAGAGGTCTCTGTGCACAACTCAGAAGAAGAGCTTGTACTGCAAGAATTTCACCTAAGCTCTAAACTTATCCTGCTAAACTACAGAGCTTGGTTAACAACCTGCAGGGAATGATGATGAGGTTTTCTCCAGATCTTCTTGCTTTTTAATAAGTATTCTTTCCTGCTCCAAGGCTTCTATGTACTTGGAATAGGACCAGGAAGCCTGCAAGATCCATCAAAAACATCCAGGTGATATCACTGTAGTTTCTGATCCATTTCAACAGTAAGATAAAAAACTTGTTTATATTATATTCCTATTACTGGATAATTACAAATATTAAGAAGATCTTCTTTCATTACAATATTGGAATAATGGGAGAAAGAGTAAGTAAATCTCAAAACACCATGATTTAAGCAAGTTTGACAGATACAATGTTTATATTTATTCTCCATCCCTTGTCTGAGTGTTATTCTCTCTCCTTTCTTCTTCAAAAACAAAGCAGCAGATCTTTACCCTCCCAAAATATCATTTGTGCTATCAAGGACTTAATTTTATCTCTATGCTACACACTTAGTCCTACTCTTGGACTATGATTGCTCTATTTGACATGAACCCAAACCAGCAACTGATTTGTTGCATATAAGAAAAGCTGTTTCTAGCTTATGTCCTTTCAAGAATGTCTCATTAGCCTCACAGCTCCTTCTGCCTGCCCTCTCCAGCAGAATGCTGCTACCACTAGAGGCAGATCAACGGGAGATGTCATCTTTTCCTTTTCTAAAGATAAACTACTGCTCTTAAAGAAAACAACCACAGTTCAGACTGCATGTAAATAATAGGTTTCTCTTCCAAAACAGGATGAGAACTGCACTTTTATTTGGCTAGGTTTTTTTCTTATGGCATGAGAAGTTTGGAGCCAATTTGTCATATCATGGTTCAGTAAGAACTTATATCACCTTCCTATAGTAGGAAGGGGCTTGCAGAAGGAAGAACAAACTGCCCTTTAAAATATTATTGTTTATTCTACCTCTTCTTGAGGGCTTAAATGTATGCCAGGGATGTACTGGCTCACTCAGCTCACTTTTTTTTTAAATAGGTATGAGCAAAAGTAAAAAGGTCCACTTAAGGGTAAGAGTGTAAGCTTATCTATGCAATTCACACTGTGGTTTCAGATTTTGGGGGTATTTCACAGTACCTTTTCCTATATTCTGCTCTTCACTACCGTAATGTCATGGGAAGAGTTCTATGGAATACAAGCAGTAGCCAAAGCGTGATTTACTCCCAGTTCACATGACATATCTGTGCTTATGTGGTTGCACAGGTTCCTTATTATGTTCTGGCAATGCCAACTCAGCCATGAATGATCCCTTGATATGCCCAATGTAGCTTGTTTGTTTTCCCTATTTCCCAGTAAAATAACTGTTACCTTTTCACTACTGATTTGATGCATGGTCAGAGTCATTATGGAAGAAGTCTTCAAGTGGTATTTGCTGCCAGATTTTCAGATACCTAGATTTTCTAAAGGAGTTCAACTTCAGTTTTTGACATATGACCAGAACAGGATTCTAGCCTAAACCAAATTCTTTCAGGATACGAATTTCACAAATAATGAAAAGCTTGTTATTCCAGAATTGAACGACCTTTTATTCAATTTATCTTTAAATATAGATTCTTTTTTCATCTATACATCATAAGACCTTAACATTCTGTTAGCTATTAATACTACTCAGAACCTACATCTTAAAAAAAATTAATAAAGAACAAAAAAAATCACCTGTAAGGTAGGTAAACTTACAACAGCAAAGCTAATTGTAGAAGAATGAATAGTTGTTGAAGAACCATCTGACAACAGTATTCAAAACCAAACTCCCCCTTCCACAAGATCATTTTATCTCTCTTCAAAGATATTTGTAGAAACATGTATTATTTACCTTCCTTCCGTGTCCTTCTGTAGATGCTAAAAGTGTTGATGATCTTCTCTTCACATCAATCTCATCTAGCAAAACACTCCTTGGCAGTTTAGTCAAGGGCTTAAGCTGAGTCAAGGGCTCAGGCTGAGTCAAGGACTTGGGTTGAGTCAAGGACTTAAGTTGAGCCAAATTAATGAGTTTTTTCCCTGCTTCTTTTCCCTGTAAAAAACACGTCATAATTAGATGTGAACAACAATTTCAGAGCTAAAGTAAAAAACAAAGTCTGAGGAACCAAAAACTGTCATTGGAAATGAGATAGTGACATTTTCAGTAATGTTTTGTAATGCTTAGTTTCATAATTCATCACGCTGAGCATATTTTAAAATAGCAGCTGCTTTTTAAAAGCATTTCTTAGTTCTAGTTCATGTTCCCTGTGCTCTATACTCCTGCAGATCATCTTTCTTTCAGATTCAATACCTGCTCCAAAATATACGTAGGTGACAGGGCAGATCTGCAACAGAACATATTTTAAGAAAAGGGCCTCTAATTTGTGAGCCTCTAATTTGGCCTTGAGTATAAAAGTAGAATGCAGGATTTGTTGTGATTAATTCCAGGTTGGTCCAGTAGCCGCGTATGAACTACAGTATACAAGTTAGGAAAGGAGGCAATGTACAATCTACAGTGAAGAACAAGGCATTGTAACCCTTGGCAAACTGCTCTGATCATGACAAACTGTCATTTTCATGTTGGTTTGTTTCACCTTTGCACATTCTCTCTGATGATCCTAAAACTCTTTATCATCATCAACCGATGTTCATATTTGATGTCACAAAGAGCTCTCTCCAAGAGCTGAGTATTATAACCCTCCCATGTTCCAGGTGAGAAAGTGATAAAAAAAAGGGATCAAATGGTTCCCAAAGTCACTTAGCAAGTCCCTGAAAGATCTGGAAAAGGATCACACTGTCTCGTTTCCTTGCTCCCTAAGTGCCTTTTCCTTCCTCATAATTCCCACTGTCCTGTAAGAGTGACTTTTGGGTACAGAACTGCCCAGGCAGTGTGATGCTGATCTCTTCTCTGCAGAAACAGGCTTGGTAACTTCTGTGGCACACTCAGTTGGTGCAATGGGGATGCCAATGCAAACACAGAGGTATTGTGAATACTATTGCACTGCAGTTTATGTTTGCTGGCTCTCTCAATGAGAATGGTGAATTAAGCAAGGTCTTTAAAAATGACTTCTCATAATAAATTAATCAATATTATAGTGGATTTAGATCCCATGCCATTACACCACTTACTAACAAAGAAGCTCATTGCTCAGAGACATAGCAGAAACATAGAAAAGGAAAATAATGTTGATGGCTTTCTTTGCTAAGGACATGGAAAGAGTATGTTCAAATCCACAATGTAAGTTAAAGCTAAAATTTTAGAGTTATTTTTTGCACTTGAAAGCAAAAAATCTAAAATCTATTTTGGAGATAAAATGTTATCATGTACATAACAAAATACTAGTACTGGCATCAGCAGTCTGCAAAAGTGACTTATATATTTGAAAGTATGTGGTAAGTGCATCTAGCAGCTAACAAAGGGGAAAGTCAATTTCTAGGATGCCTTTGTTAGAATTTTTCCCTTAAATAACAAATAGGCACACAAAAAATATTGAGATAGTCAAACAAAACTAAGTTATGAATCATTGCTCAGTGAAAAGCTCCTTGTCTGCCCATTTTTTCCACTATACTACATGAAAGTCCCACTCTTATCTGTTCAGTTCTAAAACTGAGGTAAGCACAGGTAGATTCAGTGCCCTGGGGATACATGTGTAATGAAAGAAGAAAGCAAATTCCTCCCCAGGACTATGATTGTGCTGTTTGACATAAACCCAAAATAGCAACTGATTTGTGGGGTGGAGAGGAAATATATATAAAAAAAGCTGTTTCTAGCCCTTGCCAGAGCTTTGCTCTTGTTCAGTGAGCCTGGTGGGGCAGAGGAACACAGTCCTAATTTTCTTTGCCAAGAAATCATCACCTTCCACAAGCCAACAGGTGAACCTGCTATTGCTCTCATGTTAGATGAATCTTATCAGTATCCTTCAGGGATACTACATCATTTGAATTATGTTGTCACTGAGAGGACAGAAATCTCAGGCAATAGAACAGGAAATGGCAAATTCTTTAAACAATACCAGAAAGGGGAAAGTATTTTTTAAATATTGGAAAAAATTATGTGTTGCACCCATTCTTTTAAAAGATTTTAAAAAGTAGCTGGTTTACTGATTTTTTTTTTTTTTTTTTTTTTTTTTTGTGTGAGGAGAAGAATAGTCTACAAGCTGTTTACTAAGCTGCATTCTCTGTCACTTTCTAAAATTTCTTACTCTATTTCCCTGCTTAGAACCATAAGTCACCATTCCCCTTTGTTCTCCATAAAAGCTAGGCTTTTGCCCTCCTGCCTAAGATTTGCTATTTATTCCTTGATCTTAATCAGAAATATCATAGACAGGCAACAAACAGATGGAAAATAAGTCTAAAAATGCAAAAGTTTATTACTTTGAAATATTGCATTCTTGCACTATCAGTATTGCCAATGGCCTTGGCAGACGTATGTATATGGCGACATTGTGCTTTGGAGAAAATAAGATGAGTTCTTGGATTTGAGACTTCCCTTGACATTAGTGTGTGGTCTTGAGTAATGCTTCACTGGTCCTCAGCTTTCATGTGCATAAAGAATAACAATGTATATATGTTTTTATGGGCCTGTGTCTCTCTCTGTCCAGATACCTGTGTGGTTCATATTACATGGAACATCTCAACACATCTATATGGTATTTAGAATACGGAAAGGTCTTTGTAATGCTACTTATTATAGTTTGCAAGTCCAGTTCTCTGCCCTTAAAAAAATGTTCTTTCCTCAAAGCTTGCCAAACAATTGTATTTAATAAAAAATAAACTTCTTCAAAGCCTATAATCAATAGAAAAAGAAGTCCATTATATATTAATTTTAAAAATCCAAGAAAAACAATTTTACAAACAAGCATTCCATTGTAGAGGTCAGTTTTGTTAATTTGCTGAAACTGTCTGGAAACTTGCTGTGAACAATCTGAAAATTTCACTTTCACAGCTGAGAAATATTCAAGAAAAGGCTAAGATTATGCAAAGGAATTATCACATAAATATATTTTTAATAATGTGCAGGATTTTCAAATGGTCCTTCTGGAAAATAGGTATGAAATCAATTTTGATTTGGGTTTGGTTTGATTTCAGTTGTGGTCCAGAACGTAAATTCTAATATAAGACAATACATCATGAAGCGCAAACAGATCTGCAATAGCCCACATGGACTAGCTGTACACATGGACTGTACACATATTTATTGTTCTTAAAGTAGTCTTTTTTTTCACTCTTCACTTGGCACAAAAGGTGACTAAAATACATTTTTTTCTTCTGGTAGATAATGAAAGGAGCATTCCATTGACTCACCTGCTTCAAGTCAAACATATATGTATGTATTGGCAGGACTGAGAACTAATCACCTTAGGACTGGGTTGCATGTAAAGCTTGAAATATATAACAAGATTAGGTAGCTTTAGATCAGGCTGGGAAAGGGATATTCTATTTTATGTATCTTTGCTCATATTATTGAGGTCATCAGCGGTCACCTGAGGCTTTACAAGCCTTACCTTTGCTGTTATCCCTTCCCTCTTTTGCGTCTCTTTTTTTCCTTTTTTCTCCAAGGCAACTAGAATTTTGTTACTCTCCGGACTGCTTTGGAATTTACAAAATTCTGGCCAAAATTTAAACAGAAGAGCAAAAATACTCATCTGTGCAGGAAGAAAATAAAGTCAATCTTGACCGTATTAAGGAAACAGTTGACTGTAAAATAAAATGCAGAATGAGATAACTATTTTTTTTGAACACACAGCCTTGTTCCTCCCACGTACTCTGTCCTGACATTTCAGCCCAGCTTTGCTCGGCACATGCTTTTCATCAGTGTGTTTATTACTGGTGAGAAATCTTCCTAAAACACAGTTAAAAGGCACTTTCTTTTTTATATTTCCCTAAACAATTGTTTGCATTAATGAAAACATCCATCACTTTTTACAAGTATTCTTGATAAAATATACACTAGTAGAATTGCTTTTGCACCACTGTTCTGCTCAAATATTTCAAATATTCAGTTCATTAGGGAGAGGGCTTTTTTCCCCCTCCTTAAGAGAAAGGAAATACTTTTTTGCCTCTGGAAAGGCTCTTAAACCACATTACAGATCTATGAGCAAATCTTGGATAATTTTTAAATGATATAATCTCTCACAGGGTCGTTTTTGAACTAGAATAAGAAAAACAATTTTAGAAAAGCAAACAGAGGGGCTCAGTGAATTCTGTTGCTGCACGTACTAAGGCTCACATTCTTCAATTTATTTAGATGTTTAATTTGCATTGAGAAACCTGGCTTCAAAGGAGCCAAGCATGCTCACTGCTTCTGGCTCAAGAGGCTTGAAAGTGACATGTGAGCCACTGTCGGGTTCCAGTCACAGCTTTTTGGCCTAGTTCTTCCTTTGGTTTTGTGCCACATTTCTGGAGTTCACTGGGTTTTACACAGGCTGGAACAAGACTTCCCTTTCTCTTAGGACCTATATGAACCCTTTTCTCTGAGAAATCATTCTTCTCTTGTCATCCAAACACTTTATGGACTCACAGTTGATGTCTAAAGGCATTGGTGGCAATTATATAGGAAAAGAAAAACAAATACTTTCTTGGACTTAGAAGATAAGGCAGTATCAAGGGATAAGAAAATAATAAGTCTGTAGTAAAGGTTCCAAAATTGCTATTCAACCTGATTAATAGAAAGATCAGAGAGAAAATTGTCTACAGCCATTTAATACATACTTTCTGTAATAAAGGAGGGAAAGACATTCAGCAAGTTAAGCTGTCTTTGTGCTTTACTCACATCTGCATCTTTCATAAAACATGAAAACCACAGACTTTCTAACTCCTAATTACTTCTGTGACATTAACCAAGTGGTCAAGAACAAGCAATTAAGAACATAGACAGAATTCATTTCTACTGCCAGAATTCATAACACAGACCTAGATAACACCTTTCCAGGATCAACTAGCTGTCAGAGATTTTCTTTAGAGCAGTACATATCTGAAGACTCTCTTCCATCTCGACCTTACATTCATTGATATATATTACTATAGCTTTCTCCTTCAAGCCCAGGCTTGTGTGTGGAGTCCCAACTGTCACATAAGCAATGAAGACTGTTTTTAAAATCAGGCACTCAGTCCCTAGCCAGATCTATTACAGATTCACTCGGTTTCTTACCTGTGCCTCTCTAAAAATGTAAGGTCCTAGTTCTTTCCTATGCTCCACAATCTTCTTTGCTTGTTCAGGTGGGATGTCAATCTGCAAAGCTGGGGGTATGGCAGAATTAATAAAGCAGTCAATAATAGCTGTGATCTTTTCCTGAACTATGGCATCAGCACAATGAGAATGGCACAAGTCCTGAAAGATTAAAAAAACCATTTTCAGTCAAATGGAGACATAGGCAAGAACTTTTATAGGGCACCACTGATCAAAGAGTCAAACAAAAATAATTATACAATAATTTTTTTTTCAGTATGCAGTGCAAAATTCTTTTGGTAAATGTGCATGGTCAAAACCGTACTTCTGACATGCACGGGGCTTCTGGTTTGCAAATGCAGATGTATAGCAATCATTGCTTTTAGGTGATAATCTCTGCCTGTATGTTTGAATGGAACAGCATGGATTTAAAGTGCACACTGGCAAATAGGAGACATTTATGAAAAGAGAAACATATCTACAAGTGTGAAATGCACTGATTTTCACAATGAGCCTGCTATGACTTGCATAGCCATGATAACTAAAAGATAAAGAAATGTTTTAAGTGCTCCAAAAAAAAAAAGAGGGGAAATATTTAGATGGTACAAGATATTCTAACCACAAATGTTGTCACAAAAGGGGACAATGTCAGCTACCAGTACAATCTTCCATTTCTTGAAATCTTCTACTTTCACCAATCATGAAGATTTTCTAATTTCCCAAAACCTTGGGGTTTGAAAAAACTCTGTACACTATAGAATACAAAACAAACTTGAACTTACAAGAGTGAGATGTCAAAGGAACATTGGGGTTTTCTACTTTTTAAATATGATCTTATTGTTCTTGTAAAGTCTGTTATTACTGTGTTTTGACACCCTGACGATGCCACCATTGGACTTTGACATGAAGAAAAAATAATTCAAAAAGTGTCCTTACAACACTTCGAAACATGAACTTTCCCTTTATCCATACATTTCAAGAAATTTGTATGACACTAGAAGACTGTCATGTATATCTTAGAAACACAATGAGCACTCAAGAGTTTTCAGGAAGAGAGCTCTTTAAATGAAGAATCAGAATTTAGTTTTGGTATAGAAGGCTATATATTTACTTTGCAGAGAAATTGAAACCATGACTTTTAACCAGAAATGTGGTATGTGAAAGAGTTGGCTTGCTTTGTTATGAATATTTTTAGTTTTGGGAAGGAAAAAAAAAAAAGAATTATAACAACTATAATAAAGAAAGTAAGGCAATGCAAAAACATATTCAGTATATCCAAAGAATATATAATATGGCTTTCTTTGCTCATCTAGCATAGAAGGCAGAGAGCTGTAATAAGAGAGAAGACAAACAAGTCATATGATATGAAGAGAGATGAGACCAAGCATAGATAACCAGATGGAAATGATCCACAGAATTATATTTCTTCATATTTGTTAAAAAAAAAAATCTTGCTTTTGGATTGTCCCAAGATGTGTCTCCAGCCTCATGGGTTATGGGGAGTGATGCAGTCATTGACAGCTAAAAGGAGTTTTGTCTAAATTGATGGCATGATAGGGCTCAGACAATACAAGTATGCACTGTGCAAAGTGCTGCCCACGCCTTTGGCAATATTCCTGCAGTTCAGCCTGACCCACAACACTCCTACTACTCCAGCCCTTTGCTTCTACAAAGAGCATCAACTGCCAACCATGACAAATTGCATGCATGGAGAAATATGGTCAGATTCTACTTTTTCTGGATAACAAGACAAATAAAATTAACATAAATGCAGGAAAGGGGGTGGCACAAAAAACAATGAAGGCTTTCTTCAGAAAGCAGTTCTACAAGGAAAAAGAGTTAAGACCACGCTCCACATTAATTTGCAGAAAGTTTCCATGTCCTCCATAATGTAGCAATGAAGAATCACAAGTCTCAAAACAACTTCAAATATCTAGAAAAGGGTTTATGTCATGGAACACCGGGTGCCTTCATACCAGAGGGTTAATCTGAACTAGTCACTCTGTAACCATGAGAGAGCCAGCAGCACCCCTAGAGAGTTTTTCAGCCAGTGATCCCCTGCCTGGGGATCAGAGCGTTTGTGGGGAAGAGAGCTTGTCCCCTGGAAACAGGAGCTTCAGCTTCTAAAGCAGACACCAAAATCAAATTCATAAAATTAAATAGTGAAAGTACACCCACATGCCTGCAATGGATCTCCAAGTGCTACTGCAACAGCAACGGTGTTTACAGCCCAATTTCTGAGCACATTGGCTAATCTCATGCTCCCTGCCTGCCACATCCACACAGGCTATGCTCAGGAGCCAAGGAGAGGTTCTGCACTCCGGTAGCACTTTTGCATTAGGAATATCCCAGAGGCAAAAGGAATGAGGAATACATGAAAGATCTGTGCTGTCCAGGATATTTCTAGGAGGCTGCAGTGTGATTTAAAGTTTAACTCCAGAGGTTTTCCATTGTGTTTCAACCCACACAAGCAATTTCACAAAACTACATATAGAGAGAGAGACATAATCCCTAGTGACTTTACCCATCACATTTTACTTTGGTCCCAAGCTCAGCTCAAGTCAAATTTGATTATACAAAATACTAGGAAGCTGTGGTCTGCATTGTACATATAGGGTTTTTTTGATAGATACCATCTTTACATCTGTAGATTTGACTGAATTTTAAAGTTACCTCCTTTTTGAGAAATTACCAAATTCAGATAGCAGCTTTAAAGACAGAATGAACATTTTAATGCTTGCATATTTCTGTTGCTCAACAGATGTACACCAAACTCTGGGCCTTAGCAAGATAGCAGTGCTCCTTTAGAGACTCAGAATGCTACAGTTTGAAGAAGCATAAAGAAATACAGGGATAATGAATTTGAGTCAAGAATAGCTACTCTTCAGAAGTGAGGATTTTCACTGACAAAAAAAAAAAACAAACAGTTTAAACAGCAAAAGAGCTTTACTATGAACAACAGAATGCCCATAGATATTTTTGTTAAAATTCTCCTAATATGCAAGAATGGATGCATTTGCTTACAAATTGAATGCTATTCCATTTGCTCTGTTTTACCACCATACCTTATACTTTTGCACCTCTTGCCAAAAGAGCACTCCGTTCCCCAGGAGGTCTCCCTTCAGTGCCACAAAGTGTTGAAACAGATTTGCTGTCACTGGATCCAACAGCGCCTTGCGGAAAGCAATAATTTCACTAGATGAAGAAATACTCTTATTGTCCACATGCTGTCAAAAGAAGAAATAGATGCACCAAATAAACTTTGTTTCAAAAAGCAATAACAAAGGCATTAGTTAGTGTAAACTGTCTGATTCTTATCTTTGCACTGACCCTAACTTTCAGTAGTTTATGAGTTCATGACATGGATACAATAAAATGTGGCAAGGTCTCATTTCTTCCCTTCTTTTTTTTTTTTTTTCCTTTTTTTTTTTTTTCCCAGTTTGGTTTGGGGAACATTTTTTGGAAGATGTGATGGAGAGGAAATGACTGACAATGATTTAGACCATATGACTGCATACTACGAAGTATAGAAACAGCTCTTGTTATTGATTATGGTAATGGGCTACTTTTCTAGAGAACAGTTTGAGTTTTATGCAAACAAACAACAAAGGAAAAGGAAAACACAAACCACATAGCTTAAAGTTGTAAAATGCTTCTGACAGGGATCTCACCAACAAAATGAGGTCTGAAATGTGTTGCTATGATCACCCACAGAAGCCAGAGAGTTTGCTCTCCGTGAAATAAAGCTACCAATAGTAAAATAAAGTCATTGAGACATTTAGGAAATCCTCACGCTGCCAAGCACAGAACAGTAGGCAGCCAGGAAAGGGTGGGGAAAGAAAGATGGCTTATGCCGGGACAGTTTGTTTGAACTGAAGTTCATGCTGGCCTGCCTTCCTGAACAAACAGTTCTTGTGCTGTTGCTGAACAGCAAGCCAAACAACCCCTTTCTGTTATCAGATGGATGAATGGAAACCATCTAAAAGTGGTTTAAAACTCTTCAAGTCCTAGAGGGGTGGAGTGCTGTTCAATGGTGAGCATCAGTCAGAAACATTTTTAGTTGTTGCCAAAAGTCCTGGAAATCTAACCTGATCCTAAGCTGAAAGGGTTTCTGCAACTTATCTTAAAAATAGGGGTTATGCTCAGTGTCCTGTCACAGAGCCTGCTAGGGGTGACAGCCTACCCTGGCAAGGAGGGTGGTGGCTGTCCAGAGGGTCCTTGGGTGAAAATAAAGGTAGCTCAGTTTAGGCAGTAGGGTTGGATCTTCTCAGCCCTTCTCCAATTCTCCAAACATGTTCTATTCCCTGTGACTAAAATTTAGGGGACTTTTGAGAAAAATTATTTCTAGGGCATCTTCATGAAAGGAAGAACAAAGCATTGCTTCCATCCCTATACCAATAGATAAACACTGCTTATTTTATGGGTCAACAACCTTGAAGCAGAACATGGAGAATAACCATCTTCCTGACAGACAAAGGGAAAACTCAGTTAACAGAACCCACATGCACTTTGGATCCCTTTTGTGCTGATGGTTTGCATGGATAATTGGTGACCTGGTCTCTAGTTTGATTTCAACAGACAATAAAAGTTCAACTGAACATATGTACACAACTTGTATGTTGGCAATCACAAAAAGTTCACTGCTCTTCAAGAGGAAAAAAAACTGGCAAACATCTGATGAAATCTATTATTACAAAGGTTTAAAAAGTTTAAATTTGATATTATCTCAGTGCTGTGAGATTAAAATACAATTCTAAATTAAACAGATACTGTGAGATATGATTAAACCTGCCCACTCTGCTGCATACTTCACATTCCCTTTTGTGTCTGCACGTAATCCACTTGCAACAATAAATAAACTACCAGATGCTGGAATGAACAGCTTGTCCAAATAAGTCCACCGCATGCAAAATACAGATAAATTTGAATTAAATGTCCAGTATTAGTTTAAGGAGTGTTAATAGTGCTCCAAAGCCCAGGACAAGAGACCTTTATTTTCAAGTATGACCTCAACCAGACAGAAAGGGAGAGAAATTTACCATGAACATCTAGCAGAGAGCTAAATTCAGGAGTAATGTGAGTAATCAGTCCACTGTAACCAGTACAGTCATGATTGCTTTTAACAGCATTACATTTGGGTCACACACTGTCAACAGGGAAATTGTGAAGAGTGTGCAAGGTCCAGAGGAAAAAGACTGTGAATCTGCAGGCACAAGAGACACAGTAAATTTCACTTGCCTTCCACATCCTGGTTGTCTTTTGCTGGTCTTTGTGTGAAAGATGTTCAGTTATGTCCTTTATCTATAGTTGAACAAAATATTATTATTCTATTTTTTGAATATTTTTTTATTAGCCTTTTAATGATTAAGAACCCAGTGGCAGAATAGCTTATATGTCTTCTTATGGATTTTATGTCTGAAACTAGTTGTGGACTCGCACAGAATGACGTCCCTTCTTCAGCTATAAATGAGCACCTGCTCATTAAGACTGGGGAATCACAGAAGACAAGAGGCAATAACAGTCAAACTATGCATTCCACTGGTGGTGGAGTTTACTGTACCCATAATGTTCTGAGGGACCACTTATGTGATAAATAAATTTTGGGTTTGATTTTTTTAAAATATTAAATCATTTTAGTTCCTTTGTACAGCTGTATCAGAAATACAGACTTGATCCTGCAACTTCTTTGTAGCTAAATTACACCTCAAACAAAGGGTAGGTTCCCTGAATAAGGACTACATAGCATGCCCACACTGTTTTGTCACTGTGAAATATAAAGCCAGTGGAGAATGTCATCTGGTTTCACTTCTTCTAAAATACTTTCTTCAAAGAATCCTTTCATCCTCTGAATTTTCAATAAGAAAGAGAAAAGAGCAATTGGACATAAATGGAGTTAGGGAATGACTAAAAGCTCATTAGAAGTATGTCTTTCCTGTAAACTGTTTTTTTTGAGTTGAATACAGTATTTTCTAAACTACTTGGGCTAATCTCCCTGCTAACACAGCGCAGAAGGTGCAAAAAGAGGCATGAGTTAGCTTCCAGACCTGGAAGCAGCTTAACCTTATTGGTCTTCTGCCAGGACTTGTAAAGAAGGCAGAGTTCAGCTTAAAAAAGGCAGAGGGTTAGGATTTTTTAAAATTTAATTAACATAATAATTGTTAAAATTACAGTTTTTCTTATTAAAACCTATACTTTTCAGATTGATTAATGCTCTGAATCAATGGAAAAGATTCAGTTTACATGCACTTCTAACACTTCTGACTAGCTTCATGATGTTACAAAGATGATAGAAAACAAGTTTCATGAATCAATGCAGTTGCATGTGGCTGCTTTGTTGAATTTTGAAGTTTCCTTCTGCTATGACATTCACATGTCAGAGCTGTTGTGGAAGGGAAGTCTTTGCCTCTGTCACCAGCAGGATGATCCCCTTACATGGATCACAGCCACAGAGGCACTCATAAAAGGCAGATGTTAGCTCTGCCCATTCCTCAGTCTTTCTAATGAACCAGCAGGAGTGAAAGGCTCCTCACTCCCAGCTTTTTGGCAACTTTCTGAAGTAACCAATTTGAGCAAGGCTTGTAGCAGTTAACCTCCCTACTCAGAAGAATTTCACAAGTCCTGAAGTTGATTCTACAGGCACTGCAGCTCCAGATGGGAGAATGTAGACAGCATAAGAGAAAGAATTATGGCATGGGAAGCTCACTCATTTGCTTTGTTCTGGTCCCCTTGAAAAATCCATTACACAAAGCAGTGTTTCTTCAGTGTGCAACTGTAAGGCTAAGGCAAAATGGCATAGGGAGAGTGTAGCAGTACAGCAAAAATTAGGTCACTCTCCTGGCAGCCTGGATGGCAGCAGAGCTAACACCAGCTGCTTCAGATTTGGTATCTAACAGTAATACTGTCAGCTAAACTAAGCCTTCAGATGAACTGCCTTCACACTTACCAAGATAAATGTTTCAACCTGTACATGCTACAGCATCTTTTTCAATGTAACTGAAAGTAAATTATAGGCTGCTTTTCCTCTGAATCTTTCTATTCCAATGGTAAATTATGAGCCAAACAAAAAACAATGCCTGTATGTGTTACTGTTGTTAAAAAATTACCTTTGCTTGCTCCTCTGCCCCATGGTGTTTATCTGCCAGGAACAATGGCAGCCATTGTTTTTCTAATCTCTTCTGGACGAATTGCTGAACCTCTAGCAGAACTGCTGCCGAAAATTGATCATGAAGGCTTTGTCTCCTTCCTCCACCTGAATGCATTAGCTAAGCAATCCAAATACAATAACACATGACATAAACGTTTGTGTATATCAAAAGTCCTTTATCTCTCTACATCCTTGATTTAGCAAAGCATGAGCTTAACTGTAAGCAAAGCCCTTAATTCATGCTTACCCAAGGCTCACATGTACTTTTCATAAAAGGGAACAGATTACATTTATCCCTACCTATAATAGGATACAGACTCTGGTGAATAATACCCCAGCTTGACCAAGTAAATTGCCTAAGTATCAAGATGTATCAGAGCACCACAGCTCAGACTTGCTGTCTGTGGCTTTACTGACATACTAAAATAGAAAGCTGGAACAAGTCACTGTGCCTGAAAGTCATTTTTTACACTTTTTCTGAGCTATCTTGTGCATACTCCGGCTGTGGCCTCAGATCACAGTTCAGGAGAGATATTCTGTAAGAGATAGAGAGGAAAAGCCTGAACAGGAAGGAAGGGACTTATACAACCAGAATAGAACCATATTTCTGGCCAAAAACATAGGTAATATTTGAGGAAATAGTTTGAGGAAAAGATGGAGCAGACCCACTTGTGGATTTTTATCACAGTCACGGTGATTGTTCTTTATGAATGGCTCTGCAACTGCTACCTTTTCTTGTTGCTCTCTGGTAGCTGGGCTGTTTGGTCCAAAGAAGTACTTGTTGTTTAAGTATTTGGTTTTAATGTCTTTAGATTTTTCATGACTTTTTTCTTTATCCTTTTGGAGCATCTTTCTGAACTCTTCAATATCTAGCCAGCACATGAGATCCATGCTACAAACAAATTTAAACAGAATGTTATTTCAATATTGAGTTAATCTCATCAACATTCTAAGGAGTTACTAGTTTAACCACAACCATAACATACCAAAGTATTCAACACCGAAATACCATGTCAGATTGGGCTGAAATTTTTTGTCATTTTTTTCTCTGCTAGTACCATCTGCTGAGACCATGGTACTTGCTGGACAGGCAGAGCAAACTTTCATCTTAGACATCTCACTTAGGGTGTCATCTGGGGGTACCCTGAAAGGAGTAACCTCCTCAATATGCCACTGCTAAATCCAGCAGGGACTGTGGATAAGAACCATTGTGCGGAGCTCACAAAGAGAATGAAGGGTGAAACAGAATTTGAATCAGTACTGAGGCTGTGAGCCCCTGAGAGACGAGTTGATGCCTCCTTCTCTGCCTCCTTGTTATATTGCCTGAGAAAGGAGCAGGGATGACAGCTGGGAACATCAGCCCAAGAAATCACCCCTTCCTGCCTGTGTGAAGTGCTAGAATTTAAGTCAGTCTGCAGCTGAGCAGATAAAAACAATTAATGGCAAAATTTGTTTCTAGGGCTTTTTGTGGTCTGCTTTCTCATAATTTTCCAATTCTACTATTTATTTCATTAGTCACAGTCAGTGACAAATCATTTCAATTATGCAATTCTCAATCTATGTATTGTTCATAATATTTGAGTGTACAATATAAATTTAAGTTTGTTTTCATTGAATCATAGAATGGTTTTGTTCTCTAAACCAGACAACAGAGTAAATGACATATCTGCAATTTCAGTTTAATTTATTTGACTGTTTTCTGACAGTATCTTATTAGCTGAAATTATATGGACATTTTAGTAAGTACATTCACTGTATCTGCAGCAGGAAATATGAAACATTGAATTCAGACAAATCTGTTTCAGTTTTCCATTTGGTTAATAACTGGCTTTTTCAAAACATTAATCTATGAGTAGAATGTTCAAAAGCATCTGACTGATTTAAGAACAGATGTTCTCCTTTCAAAAGTCTTTTGAGATCCTTACAGAACCCTAAGTTCTATTGAGACTGAAATTCTTTCATTTGCTAGTTCATCACAACATGACTAAGTTCACCCAAATGCAAGTGATCCAAATTACTGTGGTTTGTGGTATAACTCCTTGGCATCTACCTATGACAACTGACCAAATATGTGCACCTTTTAAAAAGTAAAATATATAATCTTCAAGTGTGTTAGATAAACCATTTAGTGGTATCTTATCCTGGCATACTGGATTAGAAGCACATCCATAGTCCATTAGCCTGGCGAGACTAACAAGCGGTAATTCACTAACCTGAAGTAACACAAATTGTCCTACAATTTTGTGAATATATCCTATATATTTAACAAATTATTAATTAATGGAGCTTTGTTTAGTTTCTTAACAGAATTTGTGCACAGGTATTCAGCAGCCTGTGCTTCCTGAAACTTGGATCATTTACAATTGGACATTATCAGAACCATAAGTTTTGATGAAAAGGCAAATGACGTGTTCATTGATTTTTTCTGAAATTTTCCAGACTGCATTAGTTCCAGGATCCCTTCAGCTTATAGTACCATTAAGCACTTTTACTGTAGCATGCCAACTGGACTCCAGAGTAACTAGTCTGGACTCAGCCCTAAAACACTTTTGTGAGACTTTTTCAAATGTTTTTCTTCATTATGAAGGTTTATTAAAAAAAAGAAAAGCTTCATAAATTAAACATTTCTCTGCCTGGCTCTACCACTTAAGATGGGACTTGTCTGTGATTAACAAAGCAGGAAATACCAGAGGTAATTCAGCGTACCTGTTCATGACCTGCTATCTGCTGATTCCTACCATTTTCCCACTTAGAGAAAAACTCAAGACTAGTGGTCTCTGAACTGCAATGTGTGAAGGGGGTGCGCAAGAAGAAAATATGTGTGCAGGAAGAAAATATTAACACTTCATTAGCACATGTATATAACGTATAAAAAAATGTATATATATACACACACTAGGGTTCCATGCTCAAAAAGTTTTTACTAATGAGATGCATGAGCAAGAAGTTCGGAGACCACTGCTCTAGACAATTAACTCAGAAGTCACTAGACTATAGGCAGCTACACCATAAGAATTTCCATCTGAACTCATTATCTGCAGTCCTTTTGTAGTCAGTAATCTTAGGAATGATCCATCCAAATTTGTTTTAGATTTTACCTTCGGAATATTGTGTCCAGAAGTGCGTATTTCTCTCTCACTGCAAAGAGAACCTATGTGATGATAAGCAGGAGTGATGACATTGAGTCTTGGCCAGAGGAGTTTTGTGCCAAATGTCCCTTTCTGGGCAGTTTTGAAAAAGATGACCAATAAAGCTATAGCAGTGCTTGACTAGAAGCAACAGCCAATATACCAAGCATAAACTCATGGGAAGCCAGATTAAAGGAAGAAAGTGACAATTTAAAGACAAAAGAAAAAGTGTCAGTTTCTGTTCAGATCTTACTTTTCAAACAAACAAGGCTCACGTTTTCAAAGGCTCTGCCTAACACTGTATCTTCTAAAAGCCAGTACTTAAATCTGTTCAGCAAACACAAAACTGTGGTTGCTGTCACACTGTGAGAATAACATGCCTGTTTTCTATTTGTATATTTTTATAATAACCAGCTTTAATTTTTAAAATGTACTAAATTGAATCTGTACTAAAAAAGAGAAAATTTTACTCATTATAGGCTAGTTGTTCTAGTCAGGAGTTTGCCACTAATCATAGCAGAAACTAAAAGCAGAACTGTAATACAAAAATGTTTTGACAGGAGAATTTTTACCCCAAACATGTTAAGACAATTCAGTTGTCTGAAAAATGTGTCTGTGTGTTTCATAAATATGCAAAAACATTTTTTAAAATACTAAAATCTGTCAACATTTAGATAGCCAAGATCATTAGCAAATATTTCTTCTGAACTTAGAAACAAGTAAAATAATATTAATGAAGAAACGTACCTAGCAGAATGCTTATTAAGAAAAGTCTGGAACTGTTTTAACTTCTCTTTGTCATGGATCAGGTCAGACAGATTAGGACCTGCCAATTCTTTGGAAGCTTGATGCAAGCGGTGATCTTCTTTGAGAGCCCCCATGTCAGCAACAATACTCTGAGGGGAGAAATTATTTTGCTTGCATAACCGTTTTTTTCACCTCTGTATTTTGCTCAGTCTAATAATCCTTGCAATAGATAACCTATCTTTTTAAAATAGCTTTATAATCACTATGAAAATAAATTGAGTTAAGGCTCCAGCTCTTAGTAAGTTTTACTTTTATGTTTGCTTAAACATATCAGTGTCTGCAGGTTTCATAATCAAATAATCCAAGGTATACCTGTAATTCACTTGAAATGGAGACATTTACTCAAGAGTTGGGGCCCAAAGACCTTAGGTCTGATGTTGATGGAACTGACAGAAGACCTGTGTATCTAATCAACACAATGGCTGTCAATCAGTTCCCAAAATGAATGGTAGAAATTAGACCATTTGCTTCTCCAAACTAGCATCTGGTCAGCTTTTCATTACTAATACTCAAAGTGTGATTCCCCCCATGACAGAGAAAGGGTTTGTTTTTGTTAATAGGTACTTATCTTACCTCATCCTTCTTGGAACTGCTCACTTGATTCAAAGCCTGGAGCTCTCTAAAGTACACGTAGTCCAGCTGTTGAGTTTCTTCCACCAACTCCACCTAATAAAAATAATATCTTGTATCAACCCTACAGTACACATTATAGAAAGACGGAGAACTACATGGGCACTTTGCCAGTGACAGTGGATAGAAAAGCATATATTTGCCAGTAATGAGACTGATGTTTAAAAGACACAAGAAGTCACATTCTTATGACAAAAAATTCTATCAAT
The DNA here is from genome assembly GCF_048771995.1 of Taeniopygia guttata. Taxonomy (NCBI): domain Eukaryota; kingdom Metazoa; phylum Chordata; class Aves; order Passeriformes; family Estrildidae; genus Taeniopygia; species Taeniopygia guttata. The sequence goes on from NC_133026.1 coordinate 130,751,110, forward strand.
AGCTCTGGTAGAAAAAACTTTTCGCATCTGTGTAGGATCACATGCAGATTTCTACGGAATACTACTAAATAACCTAACTATAACTTTAGGCAAATAACTTTTATTTTTAAAATTGCTAAATTTTAATGTGTACATAATATATCGTGTATATTGTGCATATATTATATGGTGTATATTGGGTCAGACATACCTGATTGCCTGTACCAGCAAATTGTATGTCAAACTGCCACTGAGAAGCAGAAAATCATTTCTTGAAACTGGGACTCTCAGTGGGAAATGTCAAGAAGACAGAGTGCCACAGATTTGGAGAAACAGAAATTTAAGATGAGAAAGATGTTAAAATATCTAAACAATAAAGATGAAAGCTTTTTGACTTTCAGTCTTGTCCCCTTTCCTAAATTATTAACTGTGTGTGATTTGAATTCACGAAGTTGGCATTTTTTAACTTAATTAGAAGCCGTATGTAGCTAGTGCAGTTCTTCATGTTATGTACAAACAATCAGTAACTGTAAAAGAGATATCTGGTGACCCTCCTGGCTGACTAAACGATTTCAGTGCAGATTTTAGGATATTTAGGAAAATCGAGCCAATGCCTTACACTGATCTGCATACCCTTTACAAAGATTAGAGAGCTGTGATTATCTTATACAAGTGTTTATGTGCCAGAGAGAGATGAGAATGTTTAGATTAATATTCATGATACTTTCATCTAAATGTGAATACCACACTAATCACTGTGTTATCTGAATGTCTTCAAGCTCAATGTAACTTTATTCCATTGTTATAAAGTGCTTTGGGCTATTCTTTCCCTTAAAAGAAAATATAGTTTAAAATTAAATAGTAAAATAATAATTCAGAACATTTTTCATAAAGTTTAAAGAGAAAGCAGATAGAGGCTGAATGAGAGTCAACAGCAAAAAGAAACTCTCTTGATTTCATGTTTCATTTAAAGAAAAAACGATATATATTGAACATGTCCCAAATAAACAATTTTGGACTCACCTAATTCTTGATATAATATCTTGTTTCATAATGGGCCAAATACGTCCTGATATAGAGTAGAACAAAGGGGAAGAGTAGAGCCAGGGACTGAACAAAATACAAAGCAGACGTTGTCTTTGTGCTTGGGAAAGAGTGTGCCTAACTATCAGCCTGCACCTAGTACAAAGAGACTCTAGTGCCTCCTAGAACAGGTTGTTCTATGTCTGTGTATTATAACTCTTCACAAACACTTGTATTGTGCAGTCAAAAGGATTTCATTGTTTTTTCGTGCCCGGATTAAGATCTTTGTGTTATTAGAGCACTGAAAAGTCTGCACGTAACCTCACTTGCAAAGTAACGCATCCTCCAAACTGAAAGGACAATAGATTATCCTGTGTTTAACTCAAGGAGATATAAACTGACACACATATTAACTGCAAGGAAAAGCATATCTCTTCAATTCTTACTTTGCACTAGAAGCAGTGAAAACAGAGAGCTCTAAATCAGACTCCTTTTTATGTAAAAACAATGAATGTATGAGAACTCTTGGCTGTACTGATGATTTGACTCAGGGAGGACCGGCAGTAGACACTAGACTACTCTTACAGATAGTACACACAGAAAATACACAATTACAAAAGACTAAAATTAGTCTGATAGAAATTACATAAAATCTCAGATTCATTAAAAGTATCAATCAATTCCAAGGTGCACTACAGGACATAATGAATTATAGCTGAAATAGTTTAGAAAAAATAATTTATCTGAAGGGTTAGAAAAGATGTTGAAAAGCAAAGAAAATATTTTACAGATGTGTTTGGATTACTATATTTCATTTCACTAAGTTTCTCAAAGTTTCAAAACTTCTAAAGGATATTATGTTATCACAGGATGAGAGGGAAAGTCCCCTTGCGAATTAACTAGAAGGTAGAAAATCAAAACCAAAGAAATAAATAACTTTCATTATGGGGTGGGGCTCCTATTGGAGTCTCACAGGGACCTGCACTGAGGTTGTTTTTTAAACATTCAGAAACTATCTGGAAAAGAAGGTGAGTGAGGAGACAACAAAGTTTGAAAAATGATTCCATGAAGCAAAAAATTAAATTGACTGTGAAAAGCTGCAGGATAGCAGGACACTTTAGCATCTGCGTGATAAAAGACCAGCTGAATTCAACTATAATAAACATTAAGTCATTCCAGTGAGCTCCAAAATAGGGCTTTCCATTAGAAGTTATTACTTGGGAAGGAAATCTTGGAATCATTGCAGATGGCTATTAGCTTACGTTTTGCACATCCACTCAAAGTTCACCAGGAGTCAAAAGACAATTAGAATGATAGGGACAATTAGGAATGGACAAAGAGCATAACAGAAAACATGGTTCTGCCACTGGATAATCCTTAGTGCATCCAGACTTTGAGTATTGCTTGCATCTCATCAAAAGACTATCAAATAACACACACAGATGGGGCAATAAGTGCAACAAAGGTATGGAACACCTTTTGTAGGAGGAGAGGCCAAAGTGTCTAGAACTCTTGAGTTTCAAGATGATCTAATTGAAGTGGGATATAACAGAAACTTGTAAAAGCATAGCAACATTGAGAATAGGACAAGATAATAATTGTTTACTTGTTTGTTGTGATACACAAGACTAGGGCAGAAGGTGAAATTATTAGGGAGGTGTTTGCAAACAAATCAAGATATGCATTTTTTTTCTCCTATTGCATGACTAAACCATGAAACCCACTTCTACAGTGATGCTGAAGATACATCACTCGAGATAGATTTTACAGAAACCCATGGGGGAAAAAAATCTCATCAAAGACTATGAAAATCAAGAATACGGATAAGATCTCTGTTCCATGAACTTTCTTGTCTGCAAAGTGCTGAAGATGGTTGTATATCTCTTTTCTGTTCTTATACTCTGTTATTAAACATTTAATACTGGCTAGAAGACCATTCTCAACTTTGCTTTTAAGTATCAATTCATCTAGTTGTTCTTACATTCATGCACGATATAGAACCAAAAATAGACTGTACTACAAAACTTCTGCAAAAGCAGATTTCAAAATATTTTGCAGGGGGTAACGTGGAGTTATTACAAGCCAACAGAAGTATCAGCAGTAAGTGACGATATTTCATATAAATTGGAGATGCTTCATCTAAGGTCATAGTGAAGAAAAACAGGAACAAGAACTAACTTCCTGCCCTCCGTCTCCTGATTTTCCACTGTAAGTTTCTCCTTCTATAGCCAAGAGAGAGATGCTAAAGACTTGAAATTAGAATCATAGAGTATCCTGAGTTAAAGGGACCTTCAATAATCACTAAGCCAACTCCTGATCCTGCACAGCACCATCCCCAAGAGTTACACCATGTGCCTGAGAGCATTGTCCAAGCACTTCTTGTATTCTGTCAGGCTTGGTGCTTGGCCTGGGGAGCCTGCTCCAGTGCCCAGACACCCTGTGGGTGAAAGAACTTTTCCTAATATCCAACCTAAACCTCCCCTGACACAACTTCGGGCCATTCCCTCGGGTCCTGTGGGCACCACAGAGAAGAGACTGGTGCCTGTAGACCACCTCAGTCTCTTCCTCTCCAGGCTGAACAAGCGGCCTCAGGCCTCATAGGCTCCCCCCCAAGGCCCTTCACCACCTTCATAGCCCTCCTCTGGACACTTTCCAATAGCTTTGTATCTTTCTCATATTGTGGCACCAAGAAGGAGTTGGACCTTCACCTAGCAACTTGTAGGCAAGTTTACAAAGAACAGAGAGCCACAGTATCCACCACTGTCATCACCATTTCTTGTTATTTGTCAGAGGCACAGGCAGGATTGCAGCCGTCTCCTCTGACCTCCATGAGCATGCTCAATTCAAGCTTTCAGAACATTTTGGGATTAGAACTCAATACACCTCTGAGCGACTTTTTTAGAGCAGCAATCCAAAATGTGTTTAGGGCAAAAACAGCTAAATCACCGTATCACATTTCCTCTATGCTAAGCAGTAGCTGCACTTAAATTCTAAGCACCAGAAATACCTACTGTCATTGCACTGACACTAAAAATACACCTATGTGCTTATCACTAAAAACAGAGTGTTTGTGGGCAATCCAACATAAAAAAATATCTCTGATCAAAGGTATGATTGCAGAAACATGAAAATTCCTGAGTGCAAAGATAAATTTTACCATAGCAAGATGTGTTTCTCCCCAGTTCACAGGCCAAGGAGTCTATGATGCCCACACCTTCCTTTCAGATGAGAAGTCTGCTCTCCACAAGAAGCTCAGCCTATTTCTACATATCAGGATAGAAAGGAGTAAGTAAAACATCTTGTAATACTTCTCTCTTCTGGAGTATAAACACAACAGGGTTGCATATGAATGATCTTGAGATTTTCTTCCCTAAGATTTTTTCATTATGTCATCCAGATGCTACCTTTCTGTAAGTGTATTTGTCTTTTTCCACCATCTTCATCCATGGTTCCAGCAGGACAGTGAGAATATGTTCTTCTGCTGGGTCAAAAAGGTCCTCAAAAGCTGGGTCAATTTTCTGATAAATCCTATTTTTCTTATTCTGATGAAGTCCAGTGTCCATACTGGCAGATGGAGCAATGTAAGTTGCATAAAGGAACTACAATAAAACAGAAGAAAACTGTATCTTAGCCATCATATATTTCAATGGTCACAGACCCCTGAAGGAGAGAATTAATGCATATTTGTCCCCCACTGCCCTGCTGTATGTTTGGAACTAGTATTAGTCCAAAATTCAGTTACTGATGTAATGAATCCCCCTGCCATTTTTACTCATTAAAATGGTTAATCCAATTTTCACTTGGATCTATTTGGCTGATATGTAGATTCAGATAACCAATTATTACACCAACTGAACTTCTCATGAAGTCACACTGTTGTTTTGCAGAATATGTGCTGGGCCAATTAATGAAAGTATCTTCTTCTAAGAGATGTAATTTGTAAATTTGAGGTTAAAATTAGCGAAAAATGATACTATTTCATTCTGTGTGGAAGTTCTCTTTGTTACTTTTTTGACAATGGTGAAACTCTTATTGCTGTACAGGATCCATACAGGAGATACCACTGCACAGCTAAGGTCTAAGCCCTTACCAAAACAAGAATCACAACATGCCTCTTTCCTGAAGCACCGAGTTTGCCATTCAACATGTACAAGGAGCAGAAAACTGAACCTGGAGGATATTTCCTTCTCCCTAACAGCTCATCCTTGAAGCACAGAGTAATTTTTTTTTAATACAGTCCCCTACATAAAACTCTTGTTTTCTAATTTTTTTATTAATAATGCTATGAAAATGACCATAGAAAACTCAGAGTAAAACACTTTTTTTCCCAGGTATATCTCTTGGAAGAGGATATTCCATAATAGCTTTCTAAAACTTCATGATTCTGACTTCAGCTAGAAACTCAAGTAAAAAAAGATGCTGCCAAAATATATTTCATATCATTATAAATATTTTCTCATCTTCATATTGTGCAAGTCTAACTATATTTCAAAGATACAGTCAGGGACCAGATTAGCAGCAAAAAATCAGATTTTTTCTCTAGGATAGCATTGACAAGTCCATTTTCACTATTTATTATCACATAGGTTTGACAATGAAGAATTTAGAATTCTTATAATTCTCATTTTCCCTGTTTTGCTAAAATCCAGCTGTAACTAGCAGATGTACAAAGCAATAGAAGAGAAGAAAATAATATGTTTACTCTGTGTTCATGCAGTAATAAAACACTGGTGTGCTTAGATTTCAAGCACAAGGGGAGAATGTTTGAGTACATTAAATAACTATGTTTCTGTTTGTTTTAAATTAAATGTTGATTTATTATACCCTCTCTGTCAAACAGCAACAGTAATAGAGTATATCCCCATTATTCTGGATCCTTACAATTTGAAACAAACCCTTTAGATTCTCCTGGTGTTAGGTCACAGAGGAATACAGGGCTACAGTGGCTGACATCCATCCCCCAGCTAGCTCTTGTTATGATTACTGCATTTATTGTGTATGCAGGATCTATTGTGTATGCAGGATATATGCAAACAAAAATGGTTTGTGCTTACTGTGCCTATTTTTATCAGTGCAGAAACAATATGCAGGTGCAAGGTGTAAGAGAAATAGAACATCCATAGGAAAAGCCTTACCCAAAAGCTAGACCACATTTATCCAAAATTAAACCCCTCTCAGTAAATCCCTATGTACATTTAAATTTAACAGCTTTAATTGGATTCACAGTGATTTCAAAAGTTGGAAGTTACTTTGAAGAGCTCTAACACTAGGAAAGTTTCAGTTAAATCATGTTAAGTCTGATCCAAAACATTTAATGTATAAAATTAGCCAAATTAGAAGGTCAATGATATCAAGATGTGGTATCTTTAAAAACAGCCTTTTTAAATAGGGGTTAACCATTTCAGTTGTCATTAGGACTACATTGCTCTACCTGTTACAACTTACTATACAAGGGATCTGTAAATTAGTAAAAAGCTTCAAAAAGATGTCCTCAATATTTCAGCACAAATCAACCTGGTTCTTTAAGTAAGTGATCATTTGAGCATTGTTTTAAGAATAAAATAAAAACAAACACACCACTAGTTTCTTGGCTGGAATTCCCTTCCCTTACGATTTTTTAAATTGAGTATATTTGATACTGTTCTTTGGAGATGGCAAAAAATATCAGCCTACCAAGTCACAAATTGTCCAGACTAAGAAGTGTTGACCAAAAGCTACGGACAATCTGCTCACACAAGCACTGTTCTAATATATTGCCACATTAGGGACTGTCTCTGTAGGCTGCTCTACCTGCAGAGCTGCTCCCAGTACTTTATAATTTCACATACAAAACCAGAACATAATAAGGACAGATCTTTGTCTCCAGACCCAATAGTTAGGGCTGGCAATACACATGAAGCAAAAATTTAGAGGTGGTTAAGCTAGCTAGAGGAATGCACTTTTCCAAACTCAAAGAACCGGATTCTCAGTGGTGTAATCATTATGGCCTCTTAATTTGAAGGATGCACATTTACAGTGTCGGAGGATTTAGCATCTTTTTACTTAAATTCTCATAAGAATCCATTGCAATGGTATTTGACCAAGTAAGTGAATACATGCACTTGCAGCTGGCAGAGAAATGAGTAGTAGCTTTCATCCCTCTGTCCCTTGCATCAGAGTTGAAGTGCATTTGTAGATCTGCACAGACTCAGGAAAAACAACTGAGAAGAGTTCTAGACATGACAAAAAAGAAGAAAAGTGTCTGTTCACAACCTTTACTGGACAATGCAGTTTGAAAGACACATTTTATAAAAAGTAATAATCATAGCCTCTTTTTAGTCCCATGTCATGGAATTCCTGAGGTTTTCTCATTCTCAGGGGAATATTGAAACCGTTATATTGATCAATCTCCTAAGGGATGAACAGGAAAAATTACATTAAATGAACTTCCAGGTTAACAAACTCATACAAAAATCTGAAGCATATGACATTAAGTGCATATCAAACTTTGTTGATTCAGTTTTTGTTCCTACTGAAAAACACAAGATATTTTCTACATGCCAGCTATAAATGCATCTATAAATGTAAGTATGTGATGGATGGAACCCAAAACCTTATCTGGAAATTTGGTCAGTTGGCATATTGGAATTACAATTGCACAAACCTGATTATACAAAATGCTTAGAAAATTCAGATTAAGACTTTGGCCTCATTTTATGACTTTCCAAATCAGGGATTGCACAGGCCTTGGGTTCTGGTGTGAATTCATCCCCAGATGAGAAGGCTTTGATAAGCAATTTCAGAATGACTGGAGTGAAGCAAGAAATGTGAGAAAGATTTAAGTCCAAGTTCTTTGTACTGCTGCCCAAAGGAATGGATATTGCTCTGATCTAAACAAGGGCCTTGTGCAGCTGCTTGGCAGCATCATAGGGTGGAAGCATGCAATGCACTGGCTGGTGTTAAACAGGGAGGCTAAACTGCCTTAACCTCCATCATCACTTCCCACTAACATAAATCTCGTATCTTACCCTAAAAGTCCACAGTAAGGAAGACTCCCTTTATCTAAATTGATTTTAGCATTAAAGCATTGTATTTCCCACAATTGTATTAAATCTTATAATTCTAAATAACTTTTTTAAAAATTAAACCCCAACATTTTATGTTTGTTAATCAGTTTTATTTTCAAATTTTTTTAACACTAGTGTGCATATATTTACAATGAATACAGTTAATAACTGTGTATGTTCCTCTGTGATTACCAATACTTGTCATTATTCTTATCCATCAGATTTCATTCTCACTGTAGTTTCTTTTCACAGGTGAATGCATACATACCTTGGAAAGCATTTTATTACTCTATCATAAAGCTGAGATAGCAATGCCTAACAAATGAAACAATGAGTAGCAGATATACAGCAATCAAGGTTTGTTCTTGTTTCTAACAGGAAGGAGGCAGCACACATATGGAACACTCTGTCTCTACATGTCTCTTTCTGTAATAAATAGTAAAATATATATGACAATATGTCCTGTGAATCTGATTCACATTCTCTTAGGAGTCCTTGGAGTGACTGTCTTCTTGTGCCAAAGGTGAGTGCAGAATTTGGGAAGGCATCCCTTCCGTAAGCAGACTCTGTAGATTGGTTGCAGCTTGACTCTTTACAGTGTTCCAATGAAAACAAGTATAATTTTTCTGCAGCCTTAAAAGGCAAGCTTGAGAATGATACCAAATGTTACAGCACATGTGTTGATTTGTTATGTTACATTTCAGCTGTTAGTTATGCTAATGGAACAGTTTCACATATTTAGTTTTGATGTATTTACTTTCATGGCTAAGTGTATGTACTGTCTGCAATTGCCTGGTCACACTGATTGTACGATGTTCTGCTGTCACCACCAGGCCACCACTGGAAATAAGATTAGTAAAAAAGACCTGGGCCTTAAATTTTTAGCTATGCAACCACTACAAAAAGAATGTAAACTGGTGTGAAACGAAACCAAAATGAAAGCGATCAGAGTCTATAAGGTAAGCTTTGGCCTGTAATAAAACATATAGGAAAATGGTGACACAGAATAGATATGGTCAGCTTGTGCATCTGCTGTGAGGAGGTCCCCAGCCACACACAGGCATGGAGAGATGCAGAAGACAGTCAGACTTAAGAGGACATTTAGTTGCCCACAGCCTCAGTCCATAAAAAGAGCTGGAGGGGAAAAGAACTAATTAGGGTAGCGGTTCCATTTACCCAGTACGAGACAAGAGAGGGAGGAATCCATGCCTTGGCCTCTGCTTGGAGTTTCTGTACAAATAAGACTGATTTAGATAAGAATTCTGGACAAATATACAAACATCTATTATTTTCTCAGTAAAACCTCCAAGAAGAAAAAGAAGACAAACTCAAGGATGTCCAGATGCTCAGGAACATGTCATATAAAGAGATTACTCTCACCTGCCCTCTACAGATATTTGTTCCAATGATATGTGAAGTAGTTTTGCTCTATTACAGTATATATTGAAATATGTGGATAGGATATACTCCTACAAAAGGTTTAGAGAGGAAAATCAGACCACAGTTTGACAAAGTGATTTTAAAAGTTTCTCATAGTTCTTCTAATTATATCACACTATTGCAATTTCTTTCCGAGGGAATCTACTCTGCCTTCAGTGCCACTGTGCTGAAGCACCACTGTAGGCTAAGTGCATGCTCAATTAAAATACTCTCTTATAGGAAATATCAGTTCCACTTAACATTAAATGAGGGTCTAAAGATCTATTCAGGGGGATGATAACCATAGTAAAAATAATAATGATGTCCTGACAATCATCAGGGCTAACAAAGATCAATTTTCATTATTGAGGTCATTATCTGAGGTCTGCACTGTGGCAAGCATGCACTATGAGATATGCAATTCTAACCCACACAGCAGATGGAAGGAAAGGTACAGCACAATTAGTTGGTTTAGAAAAAATACTATGTCTGATCTTAACACTAAGCAGGCAGTTTCCAAATATGACTCAGTGTAGCAAAGGGGAGTTTAGGTAAACTGAGTATAATAGATAAAACTGGGAACAGGCTGCAGAGCCTGGAAATCAAACTATGCATGTTTAATGTTTGAATCAAGAAATTCCATGGAAACAATCCAAAGAGCTTCTTTTACTGCCCACAACACAGATTTACTTTGGTGTGGGTTGTCAAGTTCTGGAAACTTTTCTATTTTCTATCTTCTTTTCAGTCTTTATACTGAACAAATGCATTTGTGAAGGGAAGGAATAAATGTATTTTTGAAAGAAAACCACATATTTTACAACTTACTTGAGCTTGCTGGCATATTTGAAAAGGCTGAAGGGTTTCTTGGTAAAAAAGCTGATGATAAGCCTGTAGGTCGAACCAAAAGTACACACAGTTCTTCCACAACTAGAGATTAAAAATATTGTAGGTTATTGCTACCCAAATATCACAGTTTTATAAAAAAATGACTTTCCAATGCAAGTAATTATTTAGCTTCTTGGGGTCACCATAAATCAAGCTCAATTTAACATGGATTTAATCTTCTGTTGCATACTGGCAGAAGAACAACATATTTTATAGCATCATCACAGTGATATTCTATCTTCTTCTGTATCCTTTATGCATAATTGGCAATTAAAATTGTTAACATTATAGTTAAGATTTGAAGAGCAACCACATTTCAGTGGCATAAAGCCAGTACTAAAGAAGAGATGCTGCTAATGGACATGCAGAGTTTGTGCTATGGCAAAATAGCATTTTGCAACAAAAAACCAAAATAATTAAATACTGAAATACCGTGTACTTGACATATTGTACTGGGATTATCATTACATTTTTATTACATGCATTTCTGGCACCCAGAGTCTTGGCCTCATTTCATAAATTCAACTAAAGACCAAAAGATCTTTCAGAAGGAGTCTAGATCTTTCCCCAAGTCCTCCGTTTGTTTTAATCATGTGTTTACAGGGTTTAGACCTTAAAAATACCCTGAACCCCCCATGAATAACCAATAAAGTATGCATTCCAAAAAGGTAGGGGTAGGGAACTTTCTTCCACAAACTATAGCCTTCCAGACCTAGAACATGAGTGAAATAGGCTTCACAGCTGAAGAGAAAACTTTGAGCAAATAATTTTGAAAGCAGCCTGGCAACTGGAAAGGCTAGAGACACATGGGTGGTTGCCTATCTCCCAAGGAAAAATAAGTTTCTTTCATTTAGATTTCTTTCTATACACATTTAATATTTTTAGCTGAAGGTATTTAGCTTTGGAAACATTGGATCTTGCCTTCTTGAAGCCAGAGGCATTTCTAGCTACTGCTGCTGGATTCTGGCTTGGGCTAGTGGTGAGACAGATGTCCATCTTGATTGCATTCAAACCTCCCCTAAAGATTCAATTTTTCTGCAAAGCCAATAAACACTAACTCAATATTCATAAATTGTTCCAATTCAATCCTCAATTTACACCAAGCAATGAATGATAGATCTGCTGACTACATAGAAGAAATACTGTTATGTCTCAGAAATACAAGGAGATTCATGGAAGCATAAGAGCAATTTAAAAATATTAGTGATTTTAGACATCCAAAAAGTAATAAGAAATCAGATTGTCAGGAGTAATAGCACAGCAGATTTCCCATCTTTTTAAAAATGTATTTTGTGAGTTAAGATCTTATTCTTTTTTGCCAAGTTAAAGGTTAACTTTTAAAAATTATTAGCCTTTTTTTTTTAATCCCTAATGGTACAATAAGAATTCCAATAGGTTTGAGACAGTAAGAATCTGACAGCTTGGTTAAGACCTGTCATTAGTTTGCATATATACATGAACAGTTTATTGTTGTTGAGGGATTGAAGTCTCACAAGTAATAATTCATCCAGTCATCAATCTTTCTTTCTTCATTTCTTTTTTTTTTTTTTTTTTTTTTAAGTCTGGCTGCCCTCTATAACTTGGCATTCAGTCAATGTGGACTAAATTATCACAGAGTAGGAAAATATTCATACCTTATTCCCTGACTTCTCACAGAATTGTGTGAAGTAGTAGCCTGCTCTGTTCTCCAAATAAAGAGACTGTACCATGCTTTCAATTCCTGATCCCCTGAAGACAACACTACCAGCAACACTTTTTCCCTGGACAAATAAAACAAAGTTATACAGCAAGGAATAACAGGCTTTCATTATTTTCAAATGTCACTACATTGCAATGGAGGGCCAAGAAGTGTGTTCAATTAGTATCTTCATCCCAAGGAAATAGACTCCATTTTCTACTACATATGCAATTGATCATGGCCCTCCTCACCATTTTCCCACTAAATATTCACATCCAATGGAATAAATCTGATGACTGAAGACATGCAGAGAAGCTAAGTGATCGTAGCATCCCTTAGGTGGTTCCTCAATACTTAAAACAGAAAAACAACCCTGGCCTTAATTCTGTCATTACATGTTTAGCTCTGGGGAATTCCAGTGATACTCAACGACGTCAGTTAGCTGTCAAGGGTTGTTTCAGCTCAGGCTACTGTGTTTTGAATTAAGAGAAGTTAGGAGGTGGTTATTTGGTCAAGATTCAAAACATTTAACTGTTATGGAACAAAAGATACATCTTCTGGGGTTGCACTACTGACATGAGCAACAAAATCATGAGCAATTGAGCGAGCTAGAAATCCATGCTCTTTACCACAGCTAGCTCCTAGAGCATTTGAGGAAGAATACATCCATTTTTTCAATGCTCACAGAGAAGCCATAAGAGGTTTCTGTAAGTAAATTAGCTTCTGATGATCACAAGAGAGAAATTATGGCTGATTTGCTGACTCTGATAGCAGAAGTGGAAGCAGATGAGTGTGGTGGCTGGCAATCAGCTTCTCTCCCAATAGTAACAAGGATGGAGAAGGGCAGGAGGAAACTAGCTTTTGAAGCAGAGTAGGAAGATCTCCCTCCCCAGTATGAAGTTAAACTATGAATCCTGCATTCCCCTTCGCATTGTATTTGTGATGGCAAATTGTGAGGTCTTGACTGTAGGTTCCAGCCTAACCACTGTAAATATATGATATTTTCTTCGGTCAGTAAGAGGAAAATTGCATATGATGTAAAAAATAATAGTTCATGGTGTGAACTTTTGCTGAATATACATTCCTAATGCAAATATCCTGTAATTGCAAAGACTAACCTTTTTTTTACTGTCAAAAACAACCAAGTAAAATGATTGCAGTGAAGTAATAAATAAAGTGTGATTTTGAAGTGCAAAATCAAACAAGAATGTGCTCAAGTGCTCAGCAAACCCCATGCACATGTGAGTGGGCCCAGATTTCTTAACTTTTTCCCCTTCAGTTATAAGGCTATGGGTATCAATACCTCCATGAAAGAGCAGGCTGTTTTGAGACCATTCCACAAACAAGAAAGGTTTTGGATATATTTCAGATTGCCAGATGTTGACATCTCATATGTTTGATTTGTTAGCATTTTAACAGTTATTGAGAAAAGGCTAATCTGTGCAGCCTGTCCCTCCTGAGGTTTGCTTGACTGAAGACCTGCTTAGCAGGCAATAATTCAACAAAGAAAAGAATGAAATACACAAGCAATAAAGAGGGAGTGTACAAACAAACAATTTCCCTCTATGAATGTTATAATTTTAATGACTTTCTAAGGCAGATTCAGTTTTCACTGAAAGTCTGATATACTTTCCTAGGCAATGATTCCGCTGAAGCATTTATCCAGAAAGTTTTCCATCAAAGCCTACTGAACACATGGTTGCTACGGAGAAGATCAACACTTTCTAGTGAAAATAAACCTCTGTGTTTGCCGTGATTTCCTATCCAATAGGTGACAGATACAACAGAGAAAATGCTGACATTCTAATAATACCTCTGCATAAAGCATTGACATTCATAAAATTAAACCCAGTTCTCCCCATTATTGACTACTTCATACTGCAGAATAAAGTGTAACCCATGATTCAAGACAACTAATATTTTCAAGCCATACTCACGTGGAGAAGCTCAGCATAGGTGTACTTTCTACGACCCTGGTATTCTGAATCTTTGGTCCCATCCAGAGCTAAGCTATGAATCATGTGTGTGCTCACTGACATTGGCCTGGATCACAAACAAAAAAAAATTTCAATAAATATTTAAGAAAAACCTAGGGCCGCTTATAGAATAAATAAATAAGAAGGGAAAAAAACTGGTGTAATGATATAGTGAATAGTAGAGGAAAAAGTACATAGAGTTTAAATTTTAATGAAAAAAATGTAGAATACCTTTTTCATATTGCCCTGTGGAAATCACTGCCACAGTACGATTCTGAGGGTTAGCCTTTGAGACCAGTTAAAAGAATATGAATGTGTAGAATATCGACTATTATATAAGAGAAAACACTTGTATTTGGGGAAATAAACTTTTTTGTATTGTGGCTTAAACAAGCGAGAAACTGATCAGCCAGGGAGGAATTCTCCATGCAAACAATCTGTGCCATAACTGTACTTCACTAAGCAGATAATGGTATTATAGAAAAGTATTAATGAAAACAGTAGAATCTCAAATACTTTCACAAATATTTGAGGTATATTGCTGCGCAGAAAGATAAACAAGGGACTTTAGTACTTACCACATTCTAGTACCAGAAGTATCATCCCTTTGGAGAATCTGACTCCCTGTGAGAGTAGGTGGCAATCTTGATGATCTCTTCAAAGAGAAATTTGGTTTAGCTAGTTTTAATAAAGTTGTTGGTGAGTTTGTTCTACTTTTGTAAAAGACATTACAGAAAAACAAGGAAAGTGGATTCTTTTTCCACCTTTGTGTTTTCTTAATGTGTTCTCATTGACTGGTCAGAAACAGTCAAGGGTGTACAGGAGTATTCTTCCTTGTCAATCTCAATATGTAAAATGGCAAGTTGCAAAAATTTCTGAATATTTTTCAAGAATTTTCAGCATACCTTAATAACCACTACAGCTTAGAAAATGCATTTTTAACAGGTGGAAATATGCTACAAGAACATTGTACAGAACTACAGAGGATGTTAGGTGAAGAGCATGTGAACATACTTTCTGAAACTTCAGGAAGATTATCTTAAGTCAGCTCACTGTAAGAGACATACAATCACTCAGACTGGAGAGAAAGAGATCATTCATTCTGCCACACTATCATTTATTATTTTGAACAAAATCATGCTCTGACCTTTTGGAGATGCCACTTGCATTCAGAGTGCCCTCAGAAAATCACCCAGAGCTGCTGCTTTTTCTAAGCTCTTGCAAGCACAGTGTAATTAGAAGATTCAAAAGTCCAAAGTAATCATAGGAAAAAAAATATAAGAGCAAGAAATGGCCCATCTAGTGACTCTGTGATGTTCATGGTACCAACTCCTAATTTGTGTCAAATTCAACAGAGACTGGAAAACCTGCAGGTTCCTGTCTGCCTTACCTACAGCTAGTCCTGGCTCATTAGCACACCTTGTGAACTGGTCACAGTAAGACACACGTGCTTCTCGCACTCATTTCTGCCATGACCAACAGGAACATGGCTTCTGAATCCAGTTTATTCTAAATAGGAAATCTGTCCCACTGTTTTCATCCATTATCTCCACAAATCAGATTTCAAAGGAAGTGACTGTAGCTCCAAACTATCCAACCTAAAGTAACAGAGGTGTGTGCTGACAAATCTGTGGCACAGCCTATACAGCTCTTGATACTGGATCCACAGTTTCAATCCACATTCTCCAAGTCCCATGTATCCTGAGGCTTAACACTGTATTGATGAAAACCTGTCGGTTTTATTGCAGTTACTTCTCACACTCAGGCTTTCAAGGAAGAAAAGAGACAAAACTGAACTGGCCACCTGAAAGCTACAAACTGTGAAAAGGTCTGTAAAGGTCTGTTGAGTTGCTCACAGCCCTCTGTAGAAAGCAAAAAAAAATGTGTAGCTGATTGAAGGGCTGTAGTGATAGAAAATAAGCAGAACTCTGCCTTTGTTACAGACATGAGGAACAGATCCAGGTTAACCACAGTGACGTTGTAAGAATTATTCTGGATTAAGACAAGGCTGAGTGGTGAAGCTGCATTGCTAGAGACTTCATTTTGCAGTTCTGAGAACTACCAGCTAAAATATTAGCTTAGGAAACAGCCAAAGTGTAACTGAGAAGATAATTTGACTCAGTTTATAGCACCTTTTTGTATAAAGTATTATGAAATTATATTGCATTTTTATATGTAACCATCTTCAATATACCAGCTTGCTAAATGTTTCCTAAAAGACCTTGTTCTCGTTCCATTGAATTCAAGGAGTTTTGTCATTATTTTTGACAGGAAAAAGCTTTGTTTTCCAATGTTGTGATCCTACTTACCTGAAGAAGGGAAGGTGGTATGTCAGACTTTTGGGTCAATGGCAACAATGATACTATTTGTGGGAAAGGATCAATGTCCACTCTTGGTCTCTCTTGACATGTGTGCCAGAACTTCAGTTTTGCACTGGCAGAATCTATTGCTGTTGAATGAGCGACACAAAATCTGGGACCCCTAGGGAGAAAACAGCTAATAAGTAGAACTTTCCAAAGTAATGAAACACCGGGCTATTTAGCTTCATTTTTTTCCCAGTGATGTTGTTTACTGTACCAAGATATGGTGCTATATGCACCTAGGATTAAAAATCAGTTAGTGTCAAAGGTATGTTTAGATACTGCATGCTTCCAAATCTAAAACCAAACTACACATAAGTAAATTTAGGTTGCAAATTCTGCACCATTACAAACAGTTGCCCTTCTATCAGTCTGCAGGAAGATATGCCCCATCCATCCCACAGCAAAGCATAGGAAAGGATTGGAGGCCAGGACAGAGACCACAAGTCATGTGAGGATCCACAATTCCAGGTTTATGCCTGGAATTTGATTAACGCCCTTGGGGAGGAAAGAACACCTTCAAAAATTTAGCCCATATTTTGGAAATAGGTTAGAATTTATATCCTCACTTAAGCTGTTAATATGTAAAAGCCATTTTGTATGACAGGCATTGAACAGTAAAGTCTCAGGCTTAAATCCCATGAAGGCATGTGCACAGAGCATCCTCAGAACTTGGGAAGGGTAGTATGGGGAACAGGTTAGGACAGAATTAATCTCCTGTGCCTGGAGGGCCTTCCCTGTCCTGCAGACTAAACTTTAATTGAACTTTACTCAAGGCAGAGATCCACAAAGCAGCTCAGATTCTCTGGTAGAAAAATGACAAGGGCTTATTAAGGCAGATCTACCAGGCTTCTCAGCAGATTGTAGTTTAGACTCAGCCAAAAATTAGTATGCTAGTACTTACAGTGACATTGCTTCTAATAATTGCAATGGGATAAGTGACATTAAATAATAGGTTTATTAAAGAAAACGGATGTTTATTAAACAATAGAATTTTATTTCACATCCATATTTTCATACCAGTAAAGAAGAAGTGGTTTCACTACTTCAGGCTGAATCTGTCTTAAATGCATTATATTCCACTGATCTCCATGCAGTAGCTCAAGTCTGAGCAAGACTTCTGAACTGAGGAAATAGTCTCCACTGCTCAGCAGGTACAGTTTTTTCATCTTACTGAGTTGCCTGCAGTCAACAAAAATAGTCACATAAGCATGTATCAAATGCTGTACAGAACTGACTGTTTTATCCTCTTGCTTAACAGCTTATCCTATTGCTTAAACTGCTGCCATGCAACATGTTTTTAATTGCAAGTGGCAGAAGCCAAAATATTTTTTCCACAAATTAGAGACAGGTTCTGTATAAGACAAAATGTATAGTGCTGTAGAATAGACTATCTGAATCCCACAGGATCTTTCATTAAAGGAGTTTGTCATACTGATGTACTACTTGTGAATTTAATTTCTTCTATTCTTTAGTTTTTCCCTGTTGTTATCTGTTTTCCAAATCTCTTTCTAACACAGCCTTAATAATATGATTCTGACTTCATGTAAGCCTTGCAAACATAACTCAGCAAAAAGAGTTTTATCAGCTTCAGCAGAGTCATTCAAAACCTTGTCAGGACACACATTTAATTGTCTGTTTATTCAGACATTACAATTTACTCTGAAATCTCAAAACCTGCATTGATATATCCAGGTTACAAGTATTAAAACAATGGGAGTAACTGTCAAATAATGGGAAGTACCTTTGTTGCCTTGTAGTGTTCTTAAGAGACTTTAGTCTTTCAATATCCATCCAGAGCCACCAGTACCTCTCCCCAAGTGTTCCTTTAATGAACTTCTTGAATCTTTCAAACTCATGTCTGTTGCCAGTGTCGTACGTCCCGTGACTAATACACCAGGCAGCCCTGCTGTCTGGCCCAACACTTTCAGAACTGGGACTTAAGCTTCCTTGTTTTCTGACACCTTCCTTGGAGCCCAAGGCTGTAAGTGGAGAAGAACTTTGGTTAAAGAGTGATTGCAGTACCATGAGCAATTCATTATTTGCTAACCTGTGTATAAACACTTCAGGCTGTTTTGTGGAACTTCACATTACTTTCAATGTCAGCAGCTGGCTGGAGGGTCAGCTCTGAAATGGGTTCCTTCATTGAAATTTGAGAGGATGCTGATGTGAATTCTTCTGCTGTCTGAAAAGTCGTGCTTCCCTGTTCATCTTCTTCTTCTACTGCACTGTGCCATTTTGGGTCTAGATAAACTCTTGAATGTGTGTGGGAAGGAGCTTCAGCAATGGCCACAGAGCAGCCCTCCTCAGCCTTTCTAGATCTCTCACTGGTAACATCGGCTTTTGCAGATGCTGTCCCTGAAGGTGAAAGGAAACTTTGTGACATTCCTTAGACAGGTAACCTGCTTCTTTGTCTACCTTTTCATTCCTTTCAACTTCCTCTGAAAATAAACCACATCTAACCAGTGCTGGCCGCTGTCACAGACAGACACTTGGATTAGGAATGTGGCAGAGATTTCCTGTTCTGCAATTACATAATTTCCTAACTATATGTGGCAAAATGTGTTGATATTAACATAAAAATCACTATGATTTAAAATATTTTTTCTTAATTCTAACCTATTTTACTTGTTTTGACTTGGCAATGAAAAATCACAGCCTCTTAACACAGGGCTGTGAAATTAAACATAGAGAATAATTTCTCAGGACCTGAGATAATTAGGGAGAGAGATACATCTCTGAGAATGGAGAGAGAGCAAGTTCCTAACATACAAGCCGAGGCTTCTCTTCCTTGCTACTGTATAAAAAGCAGAAGCAAGGCTGTGCAATGAGGTATATGTCCATATGTGCACCTGTATGTTCTCCCCCAGAAACTCTGGAACTTGCCAAACAATTTCAAATAAATTTGAAAATAGACAGGATCCAAATGATCACATCTTACAAGATTCATAAAAATTGGCAGCCAAAAGACCTTTAAGTGCCCAATATAAATACCGTAAGAACATGGCTGAAATACATAATATGCTATCAAATACCCAAAGAGTCCAGACAAGACATTAATACCTCTCTCTCAAAAAGACTCAGAACAACTCAACTGAAACTTACCAATTTCTGTGAGACAAAAAAGTGTAAGAAAAGAAACTACTACTATTACAAAATTACTTGGCAACTAGCTCAAACTTTCACATAATATAGCTATGGAAAGAAACAAATGCCTGTATGAAGCCCCAGATGCCATGTGATACTCAGAAGGTAACAAGTGGAGTTAGCAACAATTCCTTAGAAGGCCTTTCCTTTCGAGCTAGTCTGAGCTGTGTTACAAACCACAGGGTTATGTAACCTCTGTTAACCCTTGTTATTTAACCACAGGGTTAAGTAACCCTTGTTACTTACCCAGAAGGGGATCTTTTCCAGGTAATGATTCATCTCTTTTATGCTGCCCAGGCAAATGCTGAGTATCTTGAATTTTACTAGAAACTACAGGATGTGTATATGAATCTGTAGTTTTCACAGAATCACCTTGTTTTGCCAAGGTAAACCAATCCTTTACCTGGGAAACTGTAGCCTAGGAAAAGAAGTTTCATAGAACAATTAAAATTTCTCTGTTTATTGTAGTATTTCTGAGAACAACAGCTTACTGTCCACAGGAATTCTGTGCAGTCTGTTTGTGTAGATTTCTGTATGGATAGTTCCCAAGGCAGAGAGTTGTGTGACAGTAGCTGAGCATACTCATATGAGTTGAGCTTCTGTTTAAGTTATATTACTGTGGTATTCAGATACCCTCTGAACAGAGAGAGACTTAGCTTTCTCAGTATTTCTCCTGCGAGAAGCTGTGAGAGAAGCAGAGAAAAGAGAATCAAAACAATTTTTATCTCATTCACTGCTCCCCTGTTTGTGCCCATGTGGAATGAGGTATGGAGATTGTTTACCCAAGGTGATTGCTTGACTGGATTCCGGTGATGGTGTTTTGGATTCATTGACCAATTGGATCCATGTGTGTGTCAGGACTCTCAGGAGTCATGGGTTTTCTAGTTAGGTAGTTAATGATAGTTCTTGTTAGAGTAATATAGTGTAATAAATGTATAGTGTAATATAGTATAATAAAATAATTAATTAGCCTTCTGAAATCATTGGAGTTCAGACATCATTCTTCCCCTGTCAGGGATCACTGCATTCTACTACATATTACAATTCATCGACCTTCCTCTATAGTACAAAAAACTTTGAATATAAAAGCTATCTAGAGAATCAGAGAAAATGGTTTAGGTTAAAAGGGACCTTAAAGATCATCTGTTTCCAACCCCCTGGCACTAGACTAGGTTATTCAAGAGTCAGTTGTCCCATGAGGTTGTGACCCCAGTTACAATAATTCTATCCAATTCATTCAATCTATCTTGATGCTACACCCACTAAATATGTTTATTTTACCTCGCCAAGTGATACATAGAACTCCTTCATAGTCAATGAAGTCAGTGAAGAGTCATCCTCCTCAGGATGGGGAGAACTTGGCCTTTGTTTCCTTATCCAGGGAGAGTAGTCATTATCTATAATGAAATTAATGCCAGTCTTGCTCCATTCTACCTGTGATATCAATTTAGCTAATCTGAAATTAAATGTTAAGACAAGAAAATAATTAATTTTAGCTTTTATTCAGAGAAACAGTTGATTTCCCCACAAAACCGGCAATTTAAAAAAATCATCTCTCTAAAAAAATTGGCTACAGAGAACTTAATTATCTACTTTTTTCATAGAACAATGGAATTATTTGGAAGGGACCCACTGAGTCCAGCTAGGTATAATTTCAGCCTTCACTTACTGTCACATCTGTAAATGCCAGTAGTGCCACTGCACAGCTCACCAGCACACACATAGTGCCCTGCTTGCATTACCAAGCTTTACCAGTAAAAAATGTCTTCTTTCAGGACGATTTTGCATGTATCTCTGCAGTTCCAAGCCCTGCCAAGATTCCCTTGAACATTTTGTTCACTAAAATTGAACTGTTCTCCCAGATTGCAGAAGTCCTGTATCACTAGCAGATACTACACCTCTGGTTCCTAACAGAAGCAATCTTCCAGCAGGAATGCCACAACACTGATGGAACTTGCAGCTGATTACAAGATAGCTGGCACTCTTGTGTTCAGCTGGCTGCTCTATGGGGATTCCATAGTACTGAACAGTTCTCCAGTGCTACTTTGTGTTGGTGTGAATCTCACAGTGTTCAGGAAATGCAATCATAGACCCACACGACAACAGTGAGAATGCTCTGGCCCCAGGAACTGGGCAGAACTTAGTTAAGTTAGAAAGAAGTACAAAGCCAACCAAGTCATATGTGAAGGGAAGATGAAGCCTACACTTGAGCCTACAACCAAGTGAATGGTCTGTTTTATTTGTGCCCACTATTGGAGATCAAATAGGATTTATTTCTAGGGTTAGGGTGTCTTCACCTTTAAACACAAGTTTCCCTTTTTGCATCTGAACTTATCTTGATTCTGATTTAGGAAAGCAGATTGAACTACTGATGTCAGTTGAAATTAGATACATCCTTAAAGATGGTTTTATGCAATTCTCTTGGTAACTCTTATTGATCAAACAGTTTGCTATAGCGGAAGATCAAAGTTATTGTTTCATGAGGCCCAGATATGGGTAAAGCAGGCTGTTAACAAAGGTATAATTCAGCACTCTCACAGTTTGCATGTTCTTTGCACACTTCTCCCCCTTGAACTTAAGTACAGTCTCCAGGTTATTGAAAATAAAAAACGTTTTAAAATGTTGAACTGTAGAAATCTATACCCCAGTAACCACTCTGCCATTACAATCAGCAAATGTGAGTTTTGTGAACCATACTTCCAGGCTGCCTCTCCTTTTGGATCCCTAAAACATGCTACAATCATCTGCATCTAGACACAGCCTTAAGGGATACAGAAGTAGGTCCTTCAAAAAATGCACACTAGATCTCCTGAACATCTGATGAATGGGCATCTGGAAAAATACTGCAAGTTTGTAACAGCAAATCATCCAGCTATGCCATGGCATCCCATAGAGAACTTTGCTAGTCTGACAGAGGCCCCAAAGACACAAAATTAATAATTAAAACTGCTATTTTTTTCCAAATTAATTTCATAGACTTGTAACTTCTACTTATATGGCTTACATATTGATTAGCAAAAGATTCATTGCTACCATGATGTCTCTGAGGAACAGAGATTTGGAAATCAGTAAATCCCATTCTTACTCTCTTTGTATTGGTGTAGTATAGAATGTAATTCATGGTCAAGGAAAATTACAGCATGGTGAGTGAAAACAGTCACTAACTTTATCCAGGTCACTAAAATATTACAATAAAGAAAACAGGACAAGTGGAGGGCAAAACCAGTTTAAGAATACTACCAAGATGAATTAAACAAAAGAGGAAAATATACAAATTTATAACTGAAAGACAGCATAAAGGATTGCAATACCTGTATTCAAAGTAACAGTCACTTTCTAGAAATGCTGGAAGTCTTTCTTTCTTAATCCACTCAATTGCTTGTTCTTGATCGAGTTGCTATTAAAAAAGAAATGCCAAATTTTTGCAGTATTATTGACTTATTTGCCACATAACTGATTCTCTACCCTTCTACGGAAGCATTGGCTCAGGAAAATAAATACAGAGTGAACATCATCTTTATGCTGGAAAAATTACTTTTCTATTAAAAGCTGAAAAGGTCGAAACCTGATTTCACCTATTAATAGTTTGACTTTTGTAACAAATAATGAATGGTTTTTTCTTCAGAAATAATGTGTGTATGAATCATTCTTTTACTGTACTATTTCAAATGTGAATTAGATGCACAAAAATTTTCTGCAATAGGAAACTGCTACTTTCTGACTTCACATTTTATAAATAATAGCTATTATTTTTCCTCAAGAATTTGAAGAGTAAGGAACCTTAAATTAAGTTGTATTTTCAGAATGGGAAAACTGTGGATATTCAAACCAAAATCAAACAAATCGAAATCCAATTAGTTACCACCTCTCATGCATTTATGTTGGATCACTGCATAACTCCACTGTACACAGTAATACTCATAGTGGAAACCCACGTGTGTAATGACCTGGGGCCACAAGAAATTTCTGCTCAGACAGTCTAAGCCTCAGTGCCTCATTGAAGCAGAAAGAGAAGTGCTTCCAAGGAGTAGTTTGGGGGTTGAAAGGGAAATGTTGAGCAGCAAGTTACACAGAGACAGCTAGTTCCAATGAAATAAGAGAAAGTTCTCTGACTATGGCCACAATGATCCATACTTACTTCCCTTAGAAATTCCATACAGCCCTTCCTAGTATTTTTTTTAATAGTGTGCTTTTTCCACTCTTAGGGGATGATCTATTTTATTCATCTGAGGTGCATTTTTCCTTTTGCTGAAGTGAGACTAATTATTTTGAAGAATGCAGTAACTACCCTTGTCCACAAAAACAAGTGAAGTTTGGGCAAGGACGGATACTACTTGTTATATCAGGTAATCAATTTATGTAGATCACAGCTTGAATTTTCTTTCCGTGAGCTAATATTCCGTTCAGGGCAAGGGTTATTTCTGCCTCATACATATCTGTAGGGGATTAAAAAAGTCTGAATTACTCAGAAAGTGGGTGGTTTCATTTAGAGAGAAGAAAATATTTCAAAATATGGAAAGCTTATGTTGGCAGTGGCTCATACAATGTAATTTGTGGAGATGGAGACTAATTACTCCCAACCACACAGTGTATGCTTCTTCTTGGCAATTGACAAGGTTTTTTGAAATACAGAAGATAGTTTCTTTATTTTGGCATTTAATATTTATGCATTTACTGACTTACAGCCCAGTTTTTTATCTGAATGATTCATAACATGCTCACGTCTGTACATGGCTGGTACACAAAATTATATGTCATATCAAAAGGAAAAAATTTTTATTCTTTCCCCATCCCCAGAGAAAGATGCTACATTTAATCTGATGGGGTTTGTTACCTTGGTTAGTCTTCTCACCCAATCAGACTTAGACCTTGCTAGGACCCAATCCAGCAAAGCTTTTAGCACATGTTTAAGTTTAAGCACGTGTTTAACTTCCCTTGATTAAAGTTAAAAACATACTTAAGTGCTTTGCTGAACTGGGGTTTCTCTGGAGTAAGGTATGTGGGATACCAGCCAGTTTCTTTCCATAGTTGTGATCAATTGTACATATGTACACAGATTTTTTTATCAATGTATTTCACATCATGGATATTGACTATGGATTAGAAGATATTTACTTCCATATCAATGATTTGCAAACGTGCAAACACACATGAAGAGAACTTTTGGTCATCTGTAAATTTGTAACACTCTGAGAGAGAAGTAAAATAAAGGAAAATAAAGGAAAAACACCACTGCATGTATTTCTTAGCCAAGATGTGTTTAAATTCAGGCCATAGCCTGAAAGGCCTACTAGGATTTTCCAGTCATAAGTCCTTTTCACAAGTAAGCTGCCAGCGATGATCACTCAAGGTGACTTTTTGTAATCAATGTAACATGTAAAAACAACTGTCAATGTCTTTAGTTCATGTGAAGGCAGCCAAAGCAAAGCAGACAGCATCACCTGACAACTGAAGGATCAAATCCTACTTGATTTGAGCAGAACTACTTGATCGAGTTGATCTGGGGTAGCTTCTCCTGGTGCAGTCACTGTAGCGCAATGAATGGAGCTGACTCCTTTCACCTTGTGTAGTTGCAGTAACCATTTGGGGCAAGCTGTTTAACAGGCCATTTTGTTCCAGCTCAGACTTGAGATGCCAAGCTGAACTGGATGAGGCATCTATGTTACCCATCAAGTAAAGGAGGAATCAAAAATAAGAAATACCACCCTTTTGCCCCAAAAGAAGAAAGGTACTGAGGCATATTGTTCTTCAAAAGGCTATAATGCTTCCTATCTATGGAAACTGTCCCAGGGAAAGAAATAGAATCTTAAATAATACTGAAGCCCTGTTTCTCCAGACCACATGAAAGAAGAAGATAATAGTGAAATGGCTTTGAATTGCTCAAGAAAGGCCATCTACAGTGGTGGTAATGGGAGGTTAGCCCAGAGAGCAATGTAAGCCACACTTGTACAAACACACATCATTTCCTCAGTTTAATACTGAGAGCAAATAAGAAATCAATAACAGTTCTGCTTTTGTGCTCTCAAGCAAAGGAATTGTGAAAATTATTATTTAACATGGTAGGGATGTCTGTGAGCCTTGTCCTTTTGTATTATTTGTCCAGTTTAAATGCAGATAATTGCAATATGACATTAGTATCATTTTGTCAAACATCATTGCCTTTTGACCTCTCAACACTGTTTTCTTTTCTGAAAATCATTAATCTTATACTGGGAAAAGCTGGTCTGTCACAACTCCCTGCTCTGCTCTCAGCTTTCCAGCCATGACATAATTTTGAGCAGGCACTGCAAAAAATGGTGCAAGACTTTAGACTGGCCTTGAATAAAATGAATTGAAGACACATCAGTCACATCCATGCAAAATAAGAAAGAAAGGAATAAACCAAGCATCCCAGTGAAATACTTTTTTTGTTCTTGAAACCTGTTGTTTAAAAGGTAAAATCCCACATCCAATTACACCGACTGGTATTGTACCAGCTGTGTAAGATGCTTCAGCTGCTGATTTTAACCTGCCTGATTTGGTGCTGAAGATGGCCCTGGAAGTAGGCAGTTAAGAATACCAAAACTGATATTGTCTAAGCAAGCCTGAAGCCAGGTTTTGTTTTTTTTTTTTCTAAATTTCAATCCATCTTTCCATTAATTTAGCTCTTTTCTTGCCAAAGATTATTTTTTCTGGCCATTTCAATTGATGCTAACCATGTAAATCCTTTAGGAATTAATGGAAGAGAGTCTTATGTGTTGCCAGACCACAGATGAGCTCATAGCCACACAAGGAAATTAATTAATAAGGAAAGACTGAGCTGCATTAGTTTCAGTCAATTTGCACATTCCAGGGATCACTAGTAAAGTAACTGTTGTCATAATATTTTTTCTTTTAATATTAAAAAGTATTCAGACCACACAGCTGAACCCTGCCCTACAGAATCTTCAAAATTCTGGGCTACAGGATGTGCATCTGTAATTCCATTCACTTGTCTGCTAGACACATGTGCATTACAGGGCATAATTTGGCCCATCACTCTATTTTCCTAACATAAATTAACATTTTTCCCAAGCTACCAAGCCAAACACAACAATAACTATTGCCAGTATCTCTACAGTAAGATCTAAATATAAACTCAGGGTATAAGATGCTTACCATAGTGTTGTAATTTGGATCAATACTGAAGGTTGAAGAAGCACTGTACATTTTGGAGAACTGCCCATCATTCTTTTCTTTGCTTAGAACATCATAAATGGGGCTTAGAGGTTTTTGATCATGTAGAATTTTTTTCGTCTGGCTTTCCAGGCATCGTGGGGCATAATTAACTACTTCAAAAGCTCCAACATCAGAGTTAAACTTCACTGGCTGGGCAAAGGTCTACAAAAGAAGTTAGGAAAGTTTATGGTACTGTAATAAGGCAACTGTCATTTAAGAAATTACTTTTTATCATAGAGAGGCATCCTACAGGACAGAAAATTGCATTATGAGGCTTCTTTGTCTTGGGGCCTGAAATAGTAATTTTTCTGCATTCTTGTTTTTGCTGTATAGCTTTCCAAAGCATTCCTACTTTTTTATCTCAGCAATACTTAATTATCAAGAATTTAATTAATTTTAGATCACAGACCATTCTTTTTCACATGTAAATAACTGATGCAGTACATTGAAATCTAGCATATATAATTAACTGGGACTTTAGTGACTGTCTTACAGAGAAGTACTCACCTATAGGATCAGATCTACAGTATTATTCTCCCATTTGTTATTATCAACAATCAAGGCATGAAAATATTAGCAATGAAACTGACCTTTTAAATGTGAGATTTATTGTGATTGAGGAGAATGAATCTGAAGATATTCATATGTGGGAAAGGTTTGTTCCCATACTGTTACTGTAGGTCAAACAACTACGAAAACCTTTGTCCTGTAGCAAATTTTATTATACATCACTAGTTCAGTCAAATACTGTATAATAGATGAGATGGACTAAACTCCAATTTTGGCCATGCAAATGTGACTTTTGTAAACTCACAAAACCATACTGCAAGTGTACACAGTAAAACAGAGCCATCTTTCATATTTTAAGCTCTGCTATCAGGTATTTCCCTAAAAGACTATCTTTAAAATTCTCTCACTTGAAATGAAGAGAAAACTATGGATGGATTTTACAGAAGTCATAGAGGATACCCATGACAGTTATGAACAGGGGATTATATAGAACTTATGTGCATTATATACTCTATATTATATAGGGTATATAAGCATCTCTGCACTCAGACGACGAGGCATGTTGTATTTAGGTACTCAGAAAACTATGGCCACACCTAAACCCAGGACCAAAACTTATTTTGGTTTTGTTCCAGACAGGATCCCACCTGGTGTTTGCACAGTTGTCGTTCTCCTGCATTTAATAAGAATATTTTATTTGTTCAAGTACTGTATTTTTAACTGCTTTGAACTTTTTCATATATCACATATATGCACACAGACATAACTCATATACATTCTAAATATGTTAAATACATGCTACATATAACATAGAAATATACTACAGAACAATTTGATTCTTCTTCACACCTGTATAAACCCAAAGTAATGATATTAGTGTCATCTATTTTGTTGCTTCTGTTTGAAGCCCCCTTGTTGATCAGTGTCTTGTAGAACAATGCCCAGAATTGGACCATGTGGCTGCAACATGTTTTTTCAGCATTCCCTACTTATCCCATAATGTCTCACTGTAGAGGCTCAGCCTGGCAAATCACACAGCATGTGAGAGCATTAAGTGTACGATTAGTGCCTATGACATCAGACATCACTGCTCAGGGCCATGCATTGAATTGCATGAGTCTGTTCAGTTACCTAACTTCAGCTGAAATCATGGATTGGCTTTTGTTCTCTGACACCTTTGCCTCTTTTGGCAATAATTTTCTCCAGGGTACTCTGCAGTTTTTAGTGGGTTTTTTTCCAGATGTACCAAACAACATCTAACAAACCTTTCATGTGTAGTAGATTTCCCTACATGCAGACCTCCTCCCAGTTTGCTATGTGCACACTTCATTTACTTTCAAACCTAATTTGTGCGGCTACCAGCTTTAAGTGACTGTGCAACCTTAATAGCCTCTAAATGTTTTCTTCCTTTTACATTCCTTCATGTTTTAAAAAAAGAAACTGAAGAAAGTACACTAAAAATCAAAGTACTTAAATCTCTTAGGATTTTAAATGCTCTTGCTTATGGGGAAAAAAGCAAACAAAATGCAAATGTCATAATAAAGGGCTTTGTGATTAGATATGATGAGATTGCTTTAGTTTCATATTTTTCAAATTGAAAACTAAGCAAATACAGTATTAGTTTAGCACATATATCTACTTTTATTTAATAATTTGTAAGTTACTCTAGATCTAGGGGGTTTTGATACACATTCTGTTTAGCTGAACAGAAAACTATGGCAATTTTAATGTAGTGAAATGGATGCTAGTGACAATTTTTGAAATGTAAAGTGTATTGTTGTTTTGCGGTCTGACTACCAATCATTTATAAGATAAATATACTAATAGAACAAAAGAACATACACTGACCAGATTGGAAGATTTAAACTTCATACACTACATATTTGACTAAAAAAGGGGGTTCTAGTTCAGACTTTTGGGGTTTGCATGTAGTCACTCATCCCCAGGGACATCAAAAGGCATGCATACTTCTTCTCTCAGTCAGAGAATAGCCAGTAGACTTGACACCAGTAAGGATGCATCTGGAATACTGCATCCAATTTTGGGTCCCCTGTACAAGAAGGATATTCACATATTTGATCAAGTCCATCAGAAGACCATTGAGAGAGTTAGAGGCTGGAGCACTCACCCCTGAGGGAGAAGCTCCAGGAGGACTAGCAGCAGCTTTAGTGTATTTACAAGGAGATTAATGAACAGATAAAGGCGGGCTTTTTATGGAGGTGTATGTTGGGAGGACAAGAGATCACTTGTCACACACTGAAACAATAGAGGTCTCAACTGGATTATAAGAAAACAGGTGATTTTGGGATGATTAGCACTGGAATAGGCTGTCCAGAGTGGAATCTGCTGTTGGAGGTTTTCAAGATCAACTGCAGAAAGTGCCAAGCAACTGGGAGTCAGTACGAAAGCACTGACTTTGCTTTGAGAAGGAAGCCACACTACAGACCTCCTCTAAGACTCTTCCAGACAGTAATCTATAATTCTGTACAAATCCCAAATTCTCAAAAAAGCATCTCTTCAACTATCATACAAAAGCATTTTGGAATAATTTAAACCTTTCTGGAGAAGCTTGTTTACTCAAAAAATTTAGAATGATAAATCAGAATGTTTTTATAAGCATAATAAAAGAAGAGATAATTGCTAATCTTCTTAACCTTTCACCACCCCCACCCCAAAAATAAAAGTGACAATGTTATGAGAAAAATCAAATGGGAACACACAAAAAAACACCCCCAGAATCTGATTTGTTGTAGGAAACATTTTCCCAGTTACCACACAGGAGAGATGATCAGTCAACCCATTTTCCTTTCAGTATCTGAAGAACTTTGGGGCAAAACACTCAATCTAACCACTCTCACACATTACAAGTCACAAAGAAAAAAAAAAAAAGCACCAGGACCTGAAACACTTTTCAGGACAATGAGAGAGGTTCATGGTACCACCAACATTCCATCATTTCAATAATGAGGAATCTCTTTGGTGAAGACACCTATATTAAGGAGTAGATGATAGTCTACACTGTAAAGGAAAGGGGAAAAATTATCCATGCCAATCTAATATAAGATAATAATCTAAGAAATATCTTTCTCACCCCACATTTGGCAAGTGCTTTTGTCTTTTCACAGACAAGTAAAATACACTAACCAAAGACGAAGTATACCATTCTCTTTAGCTTGAGCCAATTTTTGGTGCTTTGAAGATAGGAAGGGAAATCTGCAGAGAAATTATACCTCAAGATGTTAAGAAAAAATAAATCGGGCTTGGCAGGAGCCTTGAAGCTTGGGATTCATACATTGTCAATGTAGCACAATAAATAAGATCAAGGACTTGAGAATACCAACAAATAAGTAGTCTACAGACTTTGCAAACTGTTTCACTCACAGGAAATTCTCCTCCCAAAGCCAGTATGACCAATGTAATTCAATGTAGTAATCTTAGCTTCAGAAAAAAATCTCTGAGCAAATAACAAAAAGCTGTTTTCAGACTGTGGTACAACAATACTATTAAATAAACAAATAAATGCATGTACTTTTTTGACAGCAAAGAAATTTCTTAGCTGTCAAATACATATTGAATATGGTTTTCAGCTGAAAAATAAACAGAATACATAATTCTGAAACCTGAAGTTATACACTTAACTGAAGGGAAGACAAATTTCTCTCAGTCCTCCCATAACAGAAACCAAAACAGCATCCATCACCATGTTGCCAGGATATCAGACATATAAATCTCACTTTTCTCTGTCTTAACAGTTTTCAGATACACTAAACTTTGGATACAATTAACAAATGTGTAAATATGCTCACATCCCAGACCCAAATAATGTAGTTTGATCCCAAGAGAAACAGAATGACCACAGCTTGGCTGCTTCTTAGGTTAAGAGTGGGAGTGAATAGAGATCTCATCCAGGAGCATTGCCAAAACTTCCTTAAGAAGGGTATATGTATGTAATAAATAAATGTCAGTGAGAGTCCACACCAGAAAGGAATTTGAGCAGCTCTATAAAGTGTCTGGAAAAATTCACACGACACATGGTAAGTGCAGAATCTCCCATTGACTTTAATGAGTCCAGGATTTCCCTTCTGTTGATGAGTAAGATAGAAGTCATAACCACATATCACAATCTAATTAGGAGTGAAGAACATTGAGAGTAAACATACTATTAATAAGGAATGTAGTCAGGAATGCTTTGTTTGCTTCCTTCAATGTCAAAGACATGATGCAAGCTTTAGTCCTAGGTAAATCTCAATGTAACATTCACGGAGGGCCTTACTTCTGTCAAAGCCTTTTTAAGGGAGGTTGTATTGGCAACTGCAGCCTCCCTCCTCACACCTGGAAAAAACAAGAGGAAACTAATGAGCATGCACTGATGCCTTGAATTGATGATTTGATGCATGGAATTATTCAAAGTTATCTTCAAAGCTGTGAAGGGCCTGAACTGCGCAGCAGAGTGGATTGCTTTTTTGCTTTCTGCTCTTTCTGTAATCTGTTACTCAGATCAAGCAAAAGTGACAGCACTAGGTTTTATTTGTGACAGCACTAGATTTTCAGGACCATTTGGTCTTCAGAAAGACCAATTGGCCTGAGCTTTGTTATTTGGGCTTTAATTGTTTCCAGAATCATCACCTGCATCAAATGCAGGACCACAGACTACCTGGAGGAGAGCTTTTACAGTGAGAACAATGTTTCAAAGAAATATTCCTGAAATCTAAAGTTGATAAAATTATGGTCACTTAGAAGATTTCTGCTGCAAGGGAAACCAACAACCAGGGACTCACCACCAAATTGTCATCTCCTGAATGTGCATCAATAGAAGCAGCAGGTAGCACTTTTGTCTCTAGTGCAACTCCTTGAGGTTGCAAAGAGGAGGTGTGTGCCTTCCTCAGGATCACTGGTAACTGGAAAATGACAGGTAAGACCCAGTATGGACTTGGGATGGAATAAGTAGCAAGCAACTTGCAGAGTGCAGGAGAAACAAGCTGATTATTATTACTGTGCTTGCCTCCAACACTGAGCTAGATGACAATTTCTGACTTCTGAATTTTCATTCCTGACTAAACATATCCTTGGATGATTTTAATACATGGCTCAGAGATTCAAATTCTAGCCTAAACTTCTAGAACTGGAAATGTGTCCAGGCCAATGTTTCTCTTAAATCTTTCCTTTTACATTAGTTACTAAGGAAGGTGTAACTCATTTGTGTGTCATGTAATTGGTTTCTGCTACTGTGAAATCACTGTACTACTGGCAACAAGTGCCCTCCTGAGGTTTTTTTGTATTATGTATTTCAGAAATACTTTCTGTAAATTACACTTTATTACAGTATATAGCTCTTTGGGAGTACCTAGATATTTATGTCAGATTACATTGAATGTCATTGTAACAAGCGGATCATTTAAGGGATACGCTGTAAATCAAAGCAAAAAGAAAACCACATTAAAAACCTGCTGCTGTTACAGCAAGTCCCCAGTGATACAATTTTCCATATGCTAATGGTGCATTATAAATCAGTGCAGAAGCAGTCCCTTAAAATAAGCATATGCTCCCCTTCATTTCTTGTATCAAGTCTCACAATATTTTCAGTTTAACTTGTTGCCTAACTACTAGCACACCTGGGTCATACTGTTCCCAGGCAACAGTGTATAAGCACAACAAGAATAAAGCAATGGAAATTTCAATGCACTGTTTCAGTACAAACCTTCTGAGAAGGAGGGGGAAATTGGGAATGTAGGGTATTCAAACCACAGAACTCAAGGCATTAACAAAACTTAATCCTGAAGAGGATAAATCTTTAGGAAAAGATCAAAGAAAAAATAAAACCAATTATGAGAACATTACAGTTAAAAATAGCTAATAGAGCATCTGTTTTCATGAAGATATGTAAATATGTGGAAGAGAGACCATGCATCATCTTAGAAACCTACCAAGATTAACAGCATAAAACATTGTTTACTCAGGAGTGACTGTGAACTATTTTCTGTGGGCTTCCAGAGCTGTCAGGAGTGCCTGGACAATTGCTGCAGTCCAGAGCTGCTGAGTGCGCCAGGACTGTGGGCTTAGGAGCCCTCTGAGGCCAAGGAGAATTTTGGCCTCTAACAGATATCCTGAAATTTGTGTATGTCCAAGGAGATCAAGAGAGTAAAAAGGCTGAACTTCTTACCCTTTTCATCCTCTGCAATTTGGAGAAAACTTGAAGCATTATTTCCAAATAAGAAGCAAAGGCATGGGGGATGGTACTCCTGTGCTAAGAACAATCCAGCACATGGAAGGAGGCCTGGATTTAAAAACTAAGTACTTAGGCTTGGATTTAAGCAGATACCCTAAGGCAGCTGTGGGGCAGGGATTGGTGGAGTTGAGGTGTTGAGGAAAATAAAACACCAGCCCTCTTACCACACATTCTGTATAATCTGTGTCTCTCTAGCTTTGTCTATTCTTTGGAATCTTGCAGTGTGGTGAAAGCATGTAAAGACTGAGCTCCTGGAAGAAGCCAGTATCAATGTTGTGCACAAAACTCATACTCTGACATAGAGTTAATACTTCCAGATTCTATTTCAGGATTAAAAATTAGAATGAGGAGCCCATTCTACCATCCTTAGTACTGCAATTTCCATGTTGTGTACATTTACACAAATCTATGATGTGTCTTAGACAGCTATGTCTGGTTCAATTAAGTAAGCCAAATCCTCCACTTATGAATCACAACTGAACTTTTTTCATTAGTGACTTCACAAAGCCACTTTGTAGCTCCTTTGAGGTCCAAGAAGCATCAAGTGATATCTGCTCTCTCCTAGTGCTGGCAGTGGTTCCTACCAAGCAAGCTATAATGGATATATGTTCTTGTAGTGCAGCCTGTTGGACTGCAGTGCCTTAGGAAGGGAACAGAGTTGTGGGACAACTCTGTGGCACATCAGGTGGGAGCCACAAGTGACCCTGTGGAAAGGCCTGTGCCACCTGACAAGGAATTTGAGTGTAAGGCATCAGGGCCAAGACTACTAAGATGTGGATGAGGTTGCCACATTGAAGGTGCAGGACTGTACATGTGACTCTCAACAGAGTGTGGAGAGCTAGGCTAGTTGATAGGGAAAAGGAGCAAAATACAGCAGAACTGGTTAAATACAAGGTCTAACTGTAGGTCTAACTGACGGTCTAACTATAACTGGACCAGCACACAGAATACAGTGTAAGGCTTCATCCTTCTGGCTGCAAATGAGAGAGGAAGAGGAGGGAAGTACCAACTTCAAAACCTTCTGAACCATGAGGAGAAAGAGTTGTTTCTTAAGCTAAAATGTTGATTAATCACTGAATACATTGCCAGAAAACTGTAAAAGGACAAACATTTATGTTGTCATGATGTGACACTGTAATAGAAGTGGATATCTTTTAAGAAAGTATTTATGTCTTTTTCATTTCCTATTCCTATTATTTTAGTGCACTGTTATTTAAATACATAAATTATTAATTATGTAAGTTTAAATACATAAACAACCTAGGGATCTTGGTGAACAACAAGCTTTCCATGAGCCAGCAGTGTGGCCCTGTGGCCAAGAACGCCTGGTGTACATTAGGAAGAAGACTGCCAGCAGGTCAAGGGCTCTTCAGTACACGGGAAACATGGAGCTCCTTGAGCTATCCAGGAGACGGTTATGAAAGTGATTAAGGGACTGGAGCAACTCTCTTATGAGGAAAAGCTGAAGGAGCTGGGCACATTCAGCCTCAAGAAGAGACAAATAAGAGGAGCCCTTATCAATGTCTATCAGTAAATTAAGGGAGGATGATGCCAGGCTCTGCTCAGTGGTGCCGAGCAATAGGACAAAAGGTAATGGGCAGAGAGTGATGCACAGGAAACTCCACCTGAACACAAGGAAGAACTCCTTTACTGTGTGCGTGACTGAGCAATGGAACAGGCTGCCCAGAGAGTGGTGGGGTCCTCCTCACTGGAGATATTCAAGAACCATCTGGACATAATCCTGTGCCATGTGTTCTGGGATGACCCTGCATGAGCAGGGAGGTTGGACCACATGACCCTCTGTGCTCCCTTCCAACATGACCTATTTGTGATTCTGTAAATTAGCAAGAGAACATCTGTCCCCAGAAGTCCAGATAACTGGGCTATTCTTACTGATAATAGCACTGAGCAGTAAGGGTTGCTACCATTAAAGTACAGATATATGGGAAAACATAAGATTTTCCAAGATGGATGAAGTTACTCTTAATCTTAGTAAGGCGTTTCTTGTATTTTGCAAGGAATTTCTGTAAGGTACTTACCGGAAGACTCAAAAATTCATTAAAGAAATCCACAAGCATATCATCTGTGGCTAAGCATTCTTCCTATAGAGAGATAAAACCACAAAGCACAGCTTGTAATAATCTGCACTAATATTTAAATGTACTATTGCTTCAAACAATATTTTTTTCCATGAGATATGACATGGAAGATTTTGCAAAATATTATTTCCCATTTTTGAGAATACAGTCATTGCATCACTGTTACATTCTAGCCATTGCACACTGCCAAGGTCCCTAGCAATTTAAAATGCACATATGAAGGTGAATCCTTTGCCAATGAATTTACAGATAAAGCCATCAACCAAACAGCTTCTAGGTGTGGAAACTTTTGAAAAAATGTGCATAAGCTAACAGTCTAGAAATTCCCCAATTGTACCTTTCTCTCTTGCACTTGGGAAGAAGGAGAATGTAATATTTCACCAGGGCCACCTTCTGCTCTCACACTGCTGCTTGGGGATATTTGGGGACTAAAACAGAGTACACTAACCTATATTTTCGCTCAGCAAGCAAGCAGTGTATGCCATACTTTGAATCTGACAGAACTAGAAGGCTTCCTGTTGTCCTCATCAGAAGTGAAGACTGCATCTGCAGGTGTTTTTGTATACTTTCTGATGCCTGCATTTTAAATCCTGCTAACATGACACAAAAACTGTGGACTAGAAGTTGAATATTTTTGCTGTTGACAAATCCAAAAGTATGGCTGCAAGTCTTACTTTTACTGACTCAGTATCTCCACCACCCCATTTCAATTCAACAGAGGGTAAAACTAGAACATTATTCCACTGGTCTTCAGATATGTGTCTTCAGTATAATGAAGACAAATATTTTTTACTAGTTTCATTTTCCTGAATATTCTATAATTTCAGCCTTGCAAGGCAAGGAGAATGAACTTAAATTTAATGTATTTGCCAATAGCAGCAAAGGTGTTGCAACACAAATCTCTTTTTCTCAAGTTGATAGCACTGAACTGTGCTAATGAGGAATAGCATTAAAGAGAGGTTATGCACAGGGTACAGGCAGGCAGTATCTTGATCCATACCCCAGTGGCCTAACATAAATACAGATAGCTTGTGCTCAGATAAGGAAGAAACCTGAGATAACATGCATGACAAGTCAGGACTAGACCTGATGGTGTTTGTCTGGCCCTAGTCTGCCAGCATTTATTCCTTAGCACTTAGTGGTTGCTGTGGTGACTAATACAGCACAGGCAAGGTAGCCCAAGCTCATTCCTACAAAATGCTGCCAGTGCTGAAAGCAAGGCTCTCATGCCTTATTCGTATCACAGGCCCGTGGTCCAATGCAACTGCAGTGCCATGGACCTAGAGATGTTTGGGCACTGCTTAAATAGAGGAATTTACCAACATGTCTAACCCATTTTGAAATCAACAGACAATCCTCTTACTAATGTCAATAGGCAATCAAATCCAGAAACATCAATTCTGCAAGTGTTAACACAATTAGGAAAATTAATTAGAAACAAGCTATAGTCAGCCTCATGTTTGGTTTGACACTGACAAGAATGAATCTCGAGATAGGACTAGATATAATAACACATGGTGAAAATATTTTATTGTTTCATATGACTTATTAAAACAAATTAATTTCTTACTGGCTGAAGTATAAGCTCTTTAGGAATATGCAGGTAACATGTTTTTAATTTCCCAAGGACATAATTCTCTGTAGCCCCATAAAACAGCAAGAAATGTAAACACAGTGGTTGATTAATAGATAAAATGCTTATGATTTTATTAATGTGTGCATTATTACTTACTGCATCTACATATTATATACTTTCCTCTGGTTTTTGGACAGATTTTGCAGACAGCCTTATTATTGTTTGAAGTCAGTTGCACTTTCTTATGTGCACATTATAGGTTAGGGAGTTGCATGTACAATACTACAGATTAGATTTTTGTGCCAGAAAGCATTTGGTTTCATTTCTTTCCATGTCATTTCTCCTGCAGCACAGTCTAAATTATGACTAGAAAAAGCCTTACAATTGCAACTGAAGGCTAAGGTGTTCTAAATTGGTCCAAAACTTGCGCTTTTGTTGGTTCTGTCTATGGTAATAAACACTATAAATAAAACAGTACCTAGAGATTCCCAAAAGCAATATCAACACATTTATACTTTAAAATACACAGTAAGTGCCCAAAAGGCACTAAGTTACAAAGGCATCTAAAGCAGGGAATAGGCAAACATCACCTGAGCTGCAGCAGTAAACATGTCATTTCTTATGAGGTAACAGAAAAACATATATACCTCTCAAACAAGAAGAAAAACATCAGTGAAATACTACAATGAGCTATGAGCAAAAAGCAAAAAAGGTAAAGTAAGGAGATTGTTAAACCTGTCGTGTTGAATCTTTCAGTTGTTTGTTTCCTTCATCCTAATGGCTTTCCTTCATCCTATGGCTTCATCCTAATACACTTTCATTTCCATCTTTATTCTCCATAGTTTCCTGTTATGTTTTTATCTAATTATTTTCAAACTAAGTATTTTATCTACAAAATTTTAAGAAATTGCTCAGTAATCTATACTTACAAAAAAGAAATGAGAAAACAGACAGTGGTTTCCAAAATTATTTTTTTTTTTCTTTTTTGGCTCCATAACTGTATGATGAAAATAATGACCAAGCTTTATAAGCATACTTACTAACATTTCTTCTGTTACACACGGAGGTTCTGAAAAGAAGATAATAAATATCATATGTCATCCAAGAAGTACAGTTAATCTGGTTCAACTACAATACAACAAAAAGTAGTGAGGTATGACAACCCTCCTGCGTATTCCGAAATAAAATAACTTGGTCTGAAGAAATAAACTAAGAATATGCTGTAATGTTGACCCGCACAAAGATTAACTATCACAATAATTATTTAAATATAAATCAAGTATTTTAAAAATATATTATTTCTTATACCTATCAGTTCACTTCATGTCAACTGTCCTCTGCAAAACTGATAACTAGAAGCTTGAAAATACAGATTTGTATGAGACTGTCAAAGCTTTGGACAGCAAATATTTCAAATCATGTGATAAAATTAAAAAGATACAATCGTGTTCCCGAATAATCAACTCCCATTCATTCTAGGATAATATCCTGTCTTTAGTGATGCCTTCTGAGGGGAGTAAAGTTCTTTCTTCAAAGTGATGAGTTCTGCCGGGCAAGTTTACACCCGTCAGTTCCAAATGCTCCTCTTTTGTGCCACCGTCTGTGTGCCTGAGGCCGCCACCGTGTGCCCGAGCCCCGTGCGACACGGAGCCAGCCCCGCAGGCCAGGGACGTACCGGTGGTGAGCCGCTTGGAGCGCATCCTGCCCCGGCACCCGCAGCCGCCCCGGCCGAGCCTGCCCCGGTGAGATCGGCGTGGGATCACTCTCAGATGAAACCTGCCCCGGTGAGGTCCCGGGGAGCGGCGGGAGCGGCTCCCGCCCGGGGAGATCCCGGGAGCGGCGGGAGCAGCGCCGGGGCCGCCGGGCCCGGCCGGGCCTGTGGCCGCCGCGCCGTTGCCATGGCGCTGCAAACACAGCGCGGGCGGCGCCCGGCCCGGCCCCGTGCTCCCTCGGGGAGGACTGTCCCAAAGGAGGTCCCTGAGAAGCAGAAATCTAAGGATTCTTGTAGCCAGAATGAAACTAAACACTCCCAGGATGTTACTTTCTGCCTTGGCTCCCGCATGTAAGAAAAAGTCACGCTTCTGGTGGGGTCAGCGAAAGCTGTGTGCAAAGAATGAATTCAGGGTCCTATATGAGCATTTCAGAGGGATTTAGGTGTTTCACAACTGGGATCTGAAAAGCATCCTACCTAGCAAGTACCTTATCCTAGAACTGCATAAATCTTTTAGGATTGTTTGTCATGAAAGTTCACTCAAAGGTTCTCTGCCACTGCTTGTTTCCAGACCGGTGCTGCTTTTAGTAGCTTGGCAAAAATCCCGCTGGGATCAGCTGGACAAGATGTCATGGATGCAAGGTACATGAAGAGCTCCTTTGAGAAGCCTAATCCATCACCGGGCTCAGGAAGTGCCCAAAAGGCACTAAGACCTTGCCCTTCCCAGAAAACTATCATTTGTGCCCCCCTTTCACAGAGCAGAGGAGTATATCCAGTTGTAGCACTCAACTGTGAAAAAAAGTTTTAACTTGTACATGACTTTGGTGGAATCCATGGTAAGTAAAAACAGAACAAATGCACATGCCTGGGGACTGCAGCTTAAAGTCCAGAAGCTGATGAGTGTTAATAATGAGCAAGCACCAAATCTGTTACCACAGAAGCAGGGAAAATGGCTTCGTCTCCTAGAAACACATGATATTTTCCACTCTCTACTCCAGATGTGCATTCCCACTCTGGGGGATGCCTGCCCAAACACAATCACTGGTCTAGTTGCTATATGCCAGAATAATGCTTCTTCTAATTGTCTTAATGGAATATTGTTAGCTGTGTGATTAGCTTTTAAGGATGGTTTGGGTTGGGAGGGGTGGGGGAGGGGATCTTCCTTAAGGGGACAAAAGGATTTCCAAAGACCTAAAAGGTAAGCTGGATAAGTGTTCTTCAAGATACACATTTCAGGCAAAAGTTTCATATGTATATGTATCTGAAGAGCGTATTCAATATAGGTAAAGAATAAAATATGAAGATTCAGACAAGTTAGCTATGGACAATTTAAATATCAGTATTCTGATGAAGTGTT
Source organism: Taeniopygia guttata (assembly GCF_048771995.1). Lineage (NCBI taxonomy): Eukaryota > Metazoa > Chordata > Aves > Passeriformes > Estrildidae > Taeniopygia > Taeniopygia guttata. The sequence continues at coordinate 130,791,299 of NC_133026.1, forward strand.
AACTGTTCTTACATTCTCTGTATGCCGACTCTATTCAATAAGACGTGACAAACATAAAGTTAACATTGAGTTTCCTAGTGCTGTGTATGCAGACATATTCTATTGTCACTATGAAATATTTCAAATAGGTATACTTAATGTAAGAGAAATTTACTATATGTAAGAGAAATATGCACAACAGCCCATAAAATGCAAAGTTAAACCTTTCCAACAGGTAGAAGAATTGCACTCCAATGTATTATGGTTCTGGATTGTCTCATAACCAAATTACTTAATATGATTTTAAATGTTTAACCTAATGTTCATTCCACTCATTTTCCCCCTGCCCCTCTTTCTTTCTGATGTAGGTATAAACATAGTCTGCAGTGTATCATTTTCTCCTATACTCTCTAATTGCTTGTAACTTTTGAAGAAAGAACAGCAGAAACATTATGAATGACTTTTTTTTTTTTTTAATTAGAAGTGGAAGCTGCAAGACACCTCAGAAACAACTGAAGCTTGGAAGTGAGTCAATTAATAAAAATAACATTTAAAAAGATTCTTTTCCTATCCTTCTGTCATCAAGTATATTTTGTCATAAAACTGTTAGGTCATTGTGCTGTTTCCATGTGCTTCAAAGATTACATTTAGGATTAAGCTAAAATATACATTGTACTCTCTCATGGCGAATATATTAGCAGTCATCATCACATTTTAATTATCTTAGTTAACAGCACACATTTAGGTCAAATACCTTGTGTGTGTGCATTCCAATCCTGATTTTACATTGCCAGTTAAAAGTTCACCAGATAGCGAAGCTGAGATATAAAGATCAAGCTCATTTTCCTCCTTTTTCACATTTTATTTTCCATGCTCTTATTTTAATTTTTTTATTATTTAGCTTAGCAGACCTGCAGGCCTACAGGATGTTTCATAAATATAGTCAAAGCTGTGACCTATCCCAAAAAGCATCATACCCTGTAGTAAAGATGAATGACCGGGCAGGATGGGGAATAAGTTCTAGAAAAGGAGATACCCATAAAATATAAGAAAAAAAAAACCCAAAAAACAAAAACAAACAAAAAAAACCCCACTAAAACTAGGCTTAAAATTGTTAGAAATTTTAGAAAATGGTGATCTATTAGAAGACCATCACAGGAAGAGGCTGCACTGGAAGACAAATGGAAGGAAAACATCAATTGGTCCACTTCATACCTATTGGCATTTCTCTCCTCTGCTTTTTTATGAAGAATCATTTGGAGAGCTGAACTTTCAGTCAAGATTTTAATCTGTCCTCCACAAATCTCTGGAATTTATGCTTTCAGCCATTTGTCTGTCAGGGTAAGGATTTCAAAATATTATCCAGGCAAAATAAATCAAAATTTCTGAGACAACTTTGCTTGCAAAGAACCACACGTATAAGCTAGGCCAGTTTGCTGGATAAACAAACTTCCTTGGGACTCAGGTACAGACAAAACATAAACTGGATTGCTTTACTAAATCCAAATGCACGCTTAAGTTTGTAGACGCTTCATTCCTGGCAGTGGTCATAGTGAAGTCATGAATTTTCACATAATTAATTACACATTCAAAAGGTAGCAAATACTCATAACAAAAATGCAGATACAGCTCTAGAGAGATACTCAGGGACAGCTGTTGACTTTCCATAAAAACACCCTGTCTCAAATATAAGTGAGCATTTCTTGCTGTGATACCTTTAATACCCGAATACTTTTACAGAAAAATTATTTAAACTGAAGATAACTACAGTTTCTTTTTCAGATGATTACCACAGAGATTTTAGTTTTGCATCTGGTAGCTGCAATCACATGCACTGAAAACAGGTGCTAGGAAACCTATTTAAATATTGACTACAGAAGTGCCAAAGTGGGAGTCAGATCGCAAGAGAGAAGCACAAGTCCAGTGTCAGATAGCTGGCCCTTAAATGCCTTAAATTATTCTTTTGAAAAAAACACAGAGGCTGCCTGCCATGATGGTACGGCCTCTGTGTTGAATCTGATAATCCCAGTGTACAGGCACAGTTTAATGCAATTCTGTCAGAAAAAATTAGTGCAAACACCTGAGGAAGATGTTATTGGAAATATGAGCAGTCAAAAGTATTGGAAAAGGAGAGAAATAATATTCCTAAAAATAGTTTAGGTTAAAAGCAAGTGCTTAAAAATAAAATAGGAGAGAGAGGTCAATAGCATCCTGGCCTATATCGGAAGAGTGTGGCCAGTAGGACCAGTGCAGTGATTGTCCCTCTGTACTCGGCACTGGTGAGGCCGCGCCTCAAATGCTGCGTCCAGTTCTGAGCCCCTCACTACACGGACATTGAAGTGCTGGAGAGTGTCCAGAGAAGGGCAGTGGAGCTGGGAAGTGGTTTAGAGCACAAGTCCTGTGAGGAGCAGCCGAGGATGGTGGAGTTGTTTATCCTGGAACAAAGGAAGCTCAGGGGAAACCTTATCACTCTATACAACTACCTAAATGGAGGCTGTGTGTAGTTTGCTGAGGGTCAGTCTCTTCTCCCAGGTATCAGGCTGTCATAGGACAAGAGGAAATGGCCTTAAGTTGTGCCAGAGGAGTTTTAGATTGTCTATTAGGAAAAAATTCTTTGCCAGAAGGATTGTGAAGCACTAGAACAGGCTACACAGAGAAGTAGTTGAGTCACTATCCCTGAAGGTATTTGAAGGACTTGTGGATGTGGCATTTAGAGACATGGTTTAGGGGCGGACTTTGCAGTGCCAGGTTAACAACTGGACTCAATGATCTTAGTGGGCTTTTTCAACCTAAACAATTCTATTACTCCAGTACAGTAAAGGAAGAAATGGGACTTAGCTTTGGGCTATCTACATTAGAAACCTTTAACTGGAGGAGACTTTCAGAGGGAAGTCCAAAGAGCTTTACCTCTACAGAAGTCTTTATTTGGATAGTCACTGGAGAATACTTCTTGACTTGTCCATGTTGCCAATGGCCCAAGGATTCCTATAACAATCCTTTTCTATCAGGACAATGTAGAGTTGTCTTATTAAATTTAAAGGCTTTAAGTAAGGTTTGATTTCCTTTTGCTTAATATGGGTCTTGAAAAACATTAGGGGGATACAGAGACATACCGGGAAGATGAACTGGAATTTGGAAGGATCACTTTGCAATTTGTGATACACATTTGTACTCTTACTTCTTCCTACATGCCAGGTAGTGTGTGTGCCTCCTGCATACACACCTACAGTCATCTGAGTTCTTCATAAATTTCTGTTAGTGTCTTAAGGCATAACTCCTAGAGCTTTAGGAGAATTTCACACTACCTTTCCTAATTTTGTAAAGGAGAATTAACAGTTAATTGAAAAAACTACTTAGCAGGATTATGAAATAAAATTATCAGAAATAGAAATAGAAATAGAAATAGAGAAATTATTCAGAAATTATTATAAGAAATAAAGCATTAGAAATAAAGTAATTCTACAAACACAATGAAAAACAGGAAAGAATTACTAGAGCCACAGCTATCTAACCATGTACAAGATAAAAACATTGACATGGTGCATAAGTTTACAGCAAGGTAGAGAGAGTTTTTTGCTAGCAGTCCTACTACAGTTAATGTAGCATATCTTTCAGCTGAAACATAGATACAGATCAGAAGAAACTGTGACGGTTATTTCTCACAGAGATTTCACTGTCATGGGATGTATCCAAAGTTTTGGCACCCTGTACAAAAGATTGCATTGTTACTGTCTATTATCTATTTTCCATGTAGATAAACTGGAGTCATGGTTTGTAATACATTTTGGCTGCCCTAACTTAAGATTTTCAAGTGTACAACCACTTCCTACTTCTAGTTGCACAAGTAGATTTCATGACTTTTTTTTTCTGGTGTTACTCACAGCTTGGTTTATGACAGGTCAGTTTCTTGACCATGGCTTTACTGGTGTTCCAGTCCCAAAGGTCCAGTGCGAGATGCATAATGAAGAAGCTCCAGCAGATAGCAATAGCATATGCCAATAATGTCAAACATCCTTTAGCAGATCATCTCCTGGCAGTAGGTGTCAAATACCAACAAGAAACACTAAACGCATGCAAGTCTTCCCTTTCTTGCTATCAAGCAGGTATGAACAGCAGTCCCCAAACCCAGGATTCCCCAGCTTAGTTATCCAAGTGAAATATTACTGAATCATCAAATCTGGATAGCAGCAATGCTGTTTGAGACAAAACATCTCACTGACTACCAGTTCCCATATTTTTGTTACATTGCTCTTGCTGTTGTAAAGGTCTATAATGAAATAGAGTGGGAGACTGATCAAGCAAAAAAATAATCAGGAGGGGGAAAAAAAAAGAAAAATATTTAGTGTTTCTCTACTTCAAGAACACAGCAGTGTCTACTGAACAGGTGCTGAGAATTGTATGAGAATCGATAACTAGAAGTGCTCCTTAAGATTTCAATAATGCTTCAGAAAAACCATCTTTTTATGTAGGTTTTTTGCTTTCCTAACTACCTATTGCTCTCCTAGACTCCAGGGGTATCTAGTTGAAAAATAAAGAATGCTTTAAGTTACCAAATTCTCACCCAGTCTTAATTAAGCACACTAAAAATAAAATAAAATTAAAATGCCATTATTCTGACATAGTTTCAAATATGTTACATGGGAATACTTAGACTTTTCCAATCTGAGTTTTAAAAAGTTAATGTTTTCCCTTTCTTGTTTACTAATGCTTTAAGAACATCAATTAATGAATAAAATGCATACAATGTTTTTCCTGTGGTCATTTAAAAATCATGATAGAAGAGGCACTTGTACAGTGTTCATACTTCATAAAACCATATTGAATTTTATTATCAAATATATTTTCTCTACTTGGGGAATAAAGTCCAGAGCTTGCACCTCCTGAAACTACAAATTTCAACTGCAACGCTTGCGTGAAAGACTTAAGTTTTGTACTCCAGACTGGCATAGAGGCCGCTGGATAATCCAAGTCTGTGGCTGCGAGAGGAACTGAGCTAGGAGGCACTGTTCAGGCCAGTCTGTAATTCCACAATTGGTTTGGTTGCCGTAGTACCTGGCTGTGGGCCCAGCACAGCTTCACCTTGTAAAGAAGGCCCCAGAGAAGTAATACCATCAGAATTGCTTCCCAAGATGCCCACTCCTCTTGTAGGCTTTGGTATGAAGCTCCTGGGGGCAGGAATTATGGCCACCACTGCTTTAAGCCATTCAAAATATTTTGCATTTGCAACATTCAGTTAATGTGTGGGTTAAAGAGGGAAGGAAAAGTAGAGTTCTGTTCTGTAAGAAAAACCTTTGGTGCCCCCTTGTGATATTTTATTATCAGCATTTGAAATTAAAGACTATTTTTAGGTAGGAAAGCAGTTCAACATTAAGATAGTTTCACATTAAGTAAGTTATCTGGGCAAAGCATTTCAAGAATTAGCTTGTTTTATTTGTATCCATTCTGTCTTGATAACATTCTCCCTGGACTACTTTATGAGCATTATTTAAGCCAAGAAAAACATCCAGAATGGGAACTTAAACAATGTCCCAGTGAGCATTTCAGTTTAGAGAAGAAAATGGAACTCATTGTACTTTCTTATATTATGCCTATACAGAGTCTTGAATATTTTCTTAATAGAAACACTTTCAGCAGAAATGCTGAAAGGTAACTGCATCACAGTAGTAGGTTTTGTGCATCACAACAGAGTATACAAGGGCAAAAGGATAAAGAAAAATGAAGACTAAACTTGCAACATTCATGAGAGTGCTGCTTTTGTACAAATCTGTTCAAAAGAGAATGTTTGCAACACAAGGAGAACTCATTTTTTAAAGCCAAAAATGTTGCTATGGCCACCATCTCCAGAGCATCTAATCTACCAAAATGTGCACCAGGAAAACATGATGTATTCAAACCAGTGGAAAATTTCATTTTGTAGCCCAGTGGTCTAAATATAGGCTGGGTACCATGGTACTGAGTCCTGGCAGAACAAAGCACTTGTAGGTGATGTGTTGTTCAGGCCCCTAATAATGTATTACACCCAGTTCAGGACTTTAGGAACTTTAGTGTCTGCTCAGTGAACATGAGGGAGGAGCCCTCCACTTATCTAGGGTACTGCTGCTTTCCAACTAGCTGTCCCTCTTTTCCCAGTTACTATCCTTCTACCATTTCCGCTGGTTCTAATCATGACACAATATTTAAGCTCAAGTAGTTTATGGAAATAGGTTTTTCACTATGAGTCCAGAGTGAAAAGCAGCAGCTGAAATACATGCATGGTTTCCACATGCCATTTTCCTACAGAGAGATTAAATGGGCCTACAGAATTAAGACACAAGCACTGCTGCAGAATTGCTTTCAGAATGAGTGTTAAAGCACGGGGGTAGGGGGAATTAGAGGGTCTTTTAACACTTGAACTCCAGTCTTCAAGTCAGAAGTCTACTTTTACATGAAACTTTTAGTGTTTGACAGTGCTTCTAAGTTCATTAAAAATGTAATTCCATCAATATTTTCAGGTGAAGAGCTGCTCTCATTACTACTCATCCATTAGCACCCAGCTCAATAAGGTCTTACTAGCATTCATACTTCTGACAAGTTTGTGTAAGTTCTAACACTCTCCAAAAGCTTGTTAAAGAGGAAGAATGTGTTAAGTCTCTTTTTAATAGGTATTTCCACTAATCAGAGCTCAGAAAGTAAGGAAATGAAGACAAGCTTTATTTTTCTTTAACTAAAACTAAACACATTGTTCCCAAAAACCAGTTAGGTTCTGCTGTGGCATCTGACAAGTGGTAACAGAACCTGCTAGATATTTTGCATCAAAAAATCCCGTAAGATTCAGTAAAGACAAAAAAATTACACCTGTAAAAATATAATCACATCAAATACTAAATCATCACAAGACTCAAGGAGAGAAATAAAAAAGCCTGAAGCTTAGAAGAATGAAGTATGAGATTACACACTTAAGTAGAAATTAATGGAAAAAAAATTGGATCTTTTCAAAATTTGTGAGAAGAATGTGGGAGTACTACAGCAAGTGACTGAACTGTGACTGTGCAGAAGACCTATACAAGGAATGCTTATCTTTAGTATGTGTTGGTCGAAGTATTTCTTGTAAAGAAAGCCATAGCATTTTCTAGTTCTTGAGGAAGTTTCACTTGGAATACTGTGTGAATTGAATCAAAGAATAGATTCCAGTGGAAACAGTGAGTTGTTAGGCACAACATCTGCTGTAGGATTGTCTTAAGAGATGAGACTAAATTCTGAGGATTTTTGTCAGTGAAAGAACAATCATAATATTAGGGAAGAAAAGTCTAAGGGAAGGATGAGATACACAGAATAGATATTTTAATAGCAATGCTAAAAAAAGGCAGCTGGTTAAGTGACTAGTAGAGCAATCTGGAGTATGTTACCAACATGGTAATGGGACAGTATTCTAACCAGTTTTAAGGCAGAACTTGATGAGTTGACACAAGAGCTTGGGACTAGACTCCAGGAGTGCCTTTCTAATCTGACACTGCTGTATTTCTTCATGTGCCTATGAAAATAGAAATAAAAGAAACTACTTCTTGTATTAAAATTTATCAGCATGGCCTCAAAGGAGGTCAAAGGTGTTTCAAAGAGTAACCAATACATGAAATAGGAAAATGAGCTGACATATGGTGTCGAGCTACTTAATTTAATGACCAAAATTTTTTTTTATCATTTTTGGCTCTTTAGTGATAAAACATAGTAAGATTCCCTAGCCTATAAACAATTCCAAAGATTTATAACCATTTTTTGCCTAAGCTCTTCCATACTTGTCACCAAGGAAAGAATGATCAGAGACTTAAGTAATTTCAATTTCCTTTTCACAAACCACTTGAGGTTTATGGTTGCTGCTCCAAAAAAAAGATTTATGAAGTAAAATTTTTGCAGTAACATCTGTCAGCAGCAAAAGGTTACTTCCAATAATTCTATTTTGGAATTTAAACCCACAGCTCTGGCTCAAACCATCGTGGTCAGAAAACTGAATTCATTCCCTGGGCATTTTTAGGCAATGCCACTCCTCCCACTATATAGATCATGTCTGTCTGAAGGGAAATGAGGATTGCAAAAATAAGATTTACAGCAGCCCAATACTAACCCAAATGTTATCTTGAACATTATCCCCATGTTCCAGAGGGAAAAACAGTTCACTCCTCCTTTTCCAACAATCTGTTGTCAGTTGTAAGAAGAAATCTTGAGCTGGAGAATAACAGTGGGCAGGACATTTTAGAATACTTTTGATCATTGTCATTTCTACTCTAGGAGTACTTTTTCATCCTCCTTATCTGTGCTAGCACCTGACCCTTGGGTCTCCAATAATTAATTCAGCACAGTAGAAAAAGAAACACAAATCCCTAGATTCCCTGATACTTGTAAGCTGTTTTCTGTTTGAGTTTTTTGTTTTGTTGGAAGATACGTGGGGTGAAGGATAGTGTTTGGGGGTTTAGGGATAGTGTTTGCGTGCTGGGGTGTTTGTTTGGTGTTGTGTTGGGTGTTTGCTTTTTTAATGGAGAACTTAGGTTCTCCTTTGCTGTTTCATCAAAATTCAGTCATATATCTTTGTGATATGTGATGGAGACTAATTGAGAGATACAGTATAGAGGGGGGAAAAAAGCATACTAACAAGGACTCCTTCCTGCCACTCTCCTACCCAAAATACTTTAATTATATGATTGCTTTATTGACAGAATTTAAGTGCTTTGATTCCTTTCACCCAAATTATTAGAGACTATTAGATAGCTATCATAGACCTTGTGTTCTATTAATGTGTGGGTAAAGAATAACATATCACTACTTTATTTCTCCCTTGTGTCAAGGAATAAAGCTAATTTTATTTTTAAAGAATTTTTTTTTTTAAATCATCACTGCCATAGAGAACACATTTATCCAGAGATGAGAAGTCTGGCTTCTCACTCCTCCCACCTCTGATATAGGAGTGACTACCACAGAGAACACATTTCACTCAGACAGAAGAGCATAGATTACTTTTGTGATCACCAGATTACATTTGTGATAGACCCAACTGAGCAAGAGATGTGATTCAAGACGACATTTTTGTGAGATGAATTTAGAAGAAAAAAACCCAAGAAACTTCTAAATACACCAGAAGAAGAGAAAAATGTTTAAAATTGTGAAATAGGACTTAAGGTGTTTTTTTTTCCTTTCAAGCTTCTCCTTGTTGAATGGCTACTGTAGACATCAAAGATACCACCTTTAAAAATAAACAATGCCTGTACCAGAACCAGTTTACTGTATCCTCTATACTCTTTGGGAAACCTAACACAACTCTTTACCAAATTTTCTAAAATGGAAAATATACATAATAACTGATTCTTAAACTGAGAACTGAGTTCCTGTATGGTTTTCCACTCAAAGGTACTTATTTCAGTAATACTTTCAGAACTATTGAACCCCATGCATTTCTGGATTTTGCTGCCACACTCCACAGCAGAAGGTGAGCTAGATACTCTCACTGCCTGTCATAACTTCCCCATAAATTTCAAAAACTCATTTAAAGCTTTTTTTTAATTGAGACATTTTAGAGATATTGGTACTTAGCAAAGGTAACACGCAGTGATGACAGTAGCAGTCTGAAGTTTTATGACATGCCGTACTTATTCTGCATTGCATTGAGTACCATCCCCTACTTTATTTGGTAATTCAACAGCAAGAAACAAAACTAATCCAAATTTTTATAAAGATAAATGACATACATTCAGATTCTTATATAATTAGATATAAGATATATCTATATATCTTATAGCTTGTTTAATATTATAATATATAATATATAATTAAGGTAATATAACTTCCTGTCTAGAAAACTGCTCATTTTAACCTTTAATAGAAAGTATTAAGCATTTCTAAAGAAAGTAGTTACTATATACCAAAGGAATAAAGAACAAATCCAATGATTCTTTGAACCTAATTAACTTCTAAGTAAACCTTGAACACCTAAAGCTCTAAACAATTAAAAAAAAACAAATGTTAAATAAATCAAGTCATTTAATCATTGTCCCACTCACAGTCTCCTCCTCTATAATGAATGCCCTTCTTCCTAAACCAAACCTATGTGCACATAACTCTGTATTCCCTACCTTGCCCCCAAATCCTTTTCCTTGATTGTTCCCTTAGAATAGACTGAGCAGACTTCAAGTTGCTACCAGTCTAACCTAAGAACAGGGCAAAGGCTTAGGAAACACAAACATAAACATGGAATTAAAGTGTTGTTACTTATATTAATGCAATAACCAGGATCTTCTGGCAGATATATTGGGTTGACTTCTTTAATGATAACACTTAGTTAATAGTGTTAAAATTTCCTTACCATTTTATTAACCATGTTGTCTCTCCTCCTTCTAAATGCTATGTGAAACTACTATGCCAAAAATCAAGAATGGTAAAAGTACTAATCAAATTACAACAGTCAGAGGTGAGAAATAAGAAGTGGTGTTTCTAGAACATCCTGAAGTTATTATCCTGGTCCATTTGGCTTAAACATCCACAGATTTTGTAAAAATAAATAAATAAGAAAACGTTTGTAATTTTTAGACACTAAAAATAAAGGGCTGTGTGAATAAATATTAAAAGAGGCAAATATGAAGCTTATGATTTACTTGAAAATTTTTCTCCTTTTTTTTTTAATCTGACTTTCTAAAAAAAACTCAGTGTTAAGGCTTACCTAGAAATACGCACAGCCTTCAAAAAAACAACACAAAAGATATCAAAGGGAGAGTGGGGAGTAAATGCCAGCTGACAACAAGAGTTCTGCAAGATGCTTGTAACAAGCTTTTTGAAAGGATAAGTGGGACAATATTATTATAGAAGTTAATTGATATTATATCTTCAAAGAAGTACTGTGTCCATTTCTGTCACCTGTATTTCAAGTTGTTTGTAATTGCTAGGATACAAACCAAAACCACACAAAAATTTTTTGAGGTCCAAGAGACAGATTGAGTTAGTTTTCTAGAAGGGATCAGCATATTTAGTTCAAGAGCAAAGTACCTCAATTTCCTTTATTGAATCTAGAGATAGAGTGATTCTCAGCTGTAGACAATCCTTTTGCTCAAGTAGAAGTGTGAAGGTGACCTAGTATCTGGGAGCTGAGGTTGAATCAGATTAAGCTTGACGGAAAGTTCACAACAGCAAAGGCGATGCCACAGCATTTTCAGATACCTGAATATACACGGTATCACCCAAAGTTTTCAAGACAAAAACTTGGTAAAACTCAGTACAACAGAATATCCACACAGCATCAGTTTAGTTTATAAATTACTATTCTATTGAATTCAGAGCCTAAGAGAGCAACAAATTAATTATTGCAATAAAAAATTCAGACAACTAATATATTAGTTTTGACATTTTACCATCCATATAAATAGAAGCATTTTTGCAAATTTACAGTGTCGCAATTTGAGACATTTTAAAAATATTTGCTGTAATTTAAAGTGAATAAATAAATTTCAAATACTTTTTTAGAAATATTTTCTTTAATTTGTCTTTAAGACAAGAATAACATTTTTAAACATCAATGAGGCCATTTAAGCTAAATATTAAAGACTACATTTAAGACACTTTATTTAAAAATTATGTTAGTAAGTTTCTACCTACTACACAACAGGTAAAACAAAACATAAAATATTTTTAAATGTTCATTTTTTTAAAAACAAAATTATACTATGTTAATTGGGATATATACATGAGAGGTTATCTTGGTAAGTCAGCAAGAATAAATGGGATGATACTTTCAAAATGCATACCTTTAGGAAGAGCAGGAACAAGATTAGGAATTTAGGGGAAGAGGAAAAAGAGTTAAATGTAGGGAGTTACATGCTTTACTAATTTAAAGCCTTTTTAAATTTCTTTTGCTTTGGGCACTTCCTGGTGGAGCATCTTTTTTGTTCTTCCGTTTTGTAGATAAACTATTACATTCTTTTGACCCATGGAATGCATGCAGACATAAAATACAGAACTCAAATGCACACGATTCTCTGCTACATAGTCCCCGTTTCTTTACTAATTGATATTTAGCAGGATATTGACATCTTGGACAGGGTTTTAGAGCTTCATCAGTGAACAGAGTTTTAGCAACCTGTAGCAAGAGGAGAGAGAAAAGAGATATTTATTCTTGTAAATGAAAACATTCTAAAAACTTAAAATGAAGCATTTCTTAGATACCTACTTTCATGTATTCTTCCTGCCTACTAGCTGAGTGGGGAACAGAACTGCATCTCCTAGGTGTAAGTTCAGTGTGTGAAGGTGGTGTCTGTAAAATAGGAGTTCTGGCTTGAGCTTGAACAGGCCTTAGAGCCGATCTATTGAGAATATTAAGTCTTGTAGCAGCATCTTCAGCCTTCAATAAATATTCCTGTTAGTTTACAATTATTTAACAAAAAAAAAAAAAAAAAGAGAAATTAGGATTTTATTTCATTTAGGATTTACATCTAGATTTTACTTGTTTGAGTTTTTTCCATCTGCAACAACACATAAGAAAATAAAATTATATATATATATCACAATTATTTACCATTAAATGTTTCTATTTAGCAAGGGATCAAGAGAGAGAACAAAAACAAAGTCCCATGAGCAGGGTAAAAAGCCAACTGTCTTTCAGCGCACTCTACTGGTGCTCATGTTTGTGAATTAGGACATCTCAAGAGCAAGTGTGCATGTATCATGTGGAAGGTCTGAAAAAATATACTGCTATTAATATGCTTATTTCTTTAGATGCCCCTTAAAAGCCTTCTACATATCCTTCTGATGTTCACAAATACACCGTGACACTGCGACGCAAGCAGTCCTGAAAATAATCAGGAAGTAGTGTAGGGCAGGTCATAAAGCACTGCAGACCAGAGTGAAATGGACAAAGAGGAACAGCATGGCACAACAGTATAAGTAGAGTTTAAAATATAAAGCTAGAATTAGTCCAGAGATCCTACAGGATTCCCAAGAAAGGGCAGGAGGGTAAGTAAGAGTCTTACATGATTGAAAGACCAGTACTCAAACTACAGACAACTGAAAAGCAGTGAGAGCCATTACATTCTCCCGTTAGAATCCACCACCTACTCATTTTGGAACTCTCTATCAGTTACTTTTTGGTAGCTTTATAAGGTGTTTTGTCTTTCCTTCTATCTTCTTTCACATTTTAAAAAAATCACCTTTGAAGAACTACCTTACCCGAGCTGCTTCTTTCAGCTGTTTTGTGTACAACTTTCTCCTCTTATCTGCACTTCTGTCTTGTACAATGATTTCACGCCAGCTTTTGCTTACTTTCCAAATGCTGGAACAAATAAAAAATTTATCCACTTTCAATATTTTTCAAGTGGTGCAGAAGTCATGTTAGCAAGACTAGCTGGTAAAGATTTTTGCATGGTTTCATATACTCTTGGTCATTTTACAGACTGTTGCTATAGACTAGTTCTTTATTTTGTTATGAAACACAGGTCTCATATTTTACATATCACTGTATAACAGAAGAGTCTAAAGAACAACACCAACATTAATAGCACAGCATATCTTTAACTTAGAAAATAAATTCATTTCTTCCTCCATATAAGCCACTTACCAAGATTGTTTCTAGTTACATTTGTGTTAAGAGTTCTGAAAATATCTGTGCCCTTAGACTTTCATCTATTCATCCATTCCCTTTCTTACAACAAAGAAATCAAGATCGTTGTGTGAAATGTTACAGTTCCTATTAATTAGAAATTAATCAAGAAGATTACTCATGCATCAAAATTCTTTGAGCATCTTTGCGCTCAGAAATAACTGAGGAAATAAAACACACAAGAAAGATTCTAGAAAATTTGTTTTGAGTGCTATGCACTATTGGGAACTTGTAATGAGGATAAATTACTTCCTAGGCTTAAAGTGATTTTTGATATATTTTAAAATTTACAAGTATTGTGATGTAGTTTTGAGTTCACAAATTTTTCAATTTTTTTTAGCTTTTTAATGCCCCTATTTATTTTTAGATCTACACAGAAAGACCTATTTAATTAACGGTGAGAAAACTTCTCATTTTTTTCAGAAACAAATTTTGACAACACCCAGTATTCCAGAATTTATTCTAATTCATTTGCAGAAGCAAATATTTTTCCCTTTTTTTGTGTGTGTGAAGCAATAGTACTTACCTGCATAGACTTTCTACTGTCAAAGCATCTAAAACTATAGCAAGAACATGTTTTAAATTTCTATCTTTCAATTCTGTTAAAATGTCTAATTTTTCAAGGCCCATTTTCTTCCCAATAAGTCCAGGAAGAACATTATCTAATGCAAATACTTCTGTTCCATCAATATTCTCCGAGATTTGCTTTTGGTGCAATCTTTGTCTTTGCAAGCAAATTTCATGAACTATTTTCAGAGCTGGAGTTCTTGAGAGATCTCCATGACTTACAACCAGGTCTCCACTCAGCTGTTCTTTTAGAACTAACTCATGATCTTTACTGACAAAGTCTCTTTCTTTTGTTAATATATGCACTGAAGTAGGACTGCCATGATTATCTTCTGTCTCTGACTGGGAGCCTAGTTCCCGAAGAGTGGATAACCTTCTGACTCGCTCAAGTTTTCTTGTCTTTCTTTTACTGTCTAAAGTTTTGGAATCTTCTTTGTGCTTTTGGAAGAGCTCTTGGAAAGATCCCTCATAATCAGACAATGAGTCTCCTGATTTGTCCAAAGGAAGTGAATTATATCCACTATCTTCAGGCGTTGAAAGATCTGGGTAATTTGCTACCTTAACAGGGGGAGAGCTTATATCACATAGTCCGAAGTTCGAGTTCTCTACAGGACTGGTGATAGAAGTCAGGTATTTACCCTCACTGGCCTCAGGGAGGCTACTCCTACTGTAAGCAGGAGTCCTAAGCACCCCATCTCTAACACTCATAAGAACATTTTCATTAAATTCATTAGTGTTACTAGCAGTGACATCCTTCCATTGAATTGGAGATAAACTTTCTGATTCTAACAATAAGGGGTCCTTACACTGGGACTCCTCTAGTGTAGAAGTCCTTTGCTGTGAAAAGGAGAGCCTCCGTTTTGGAGAATCAGAATTAGAGTTCTCAGGTTCTGAAGTGCTAGTTGTCAGAGGTTTGTAACCTTTATCTTTTGGAGAATATGCAGCAGTTTGTGAATGTTTTTCCTCAGCGCTCAAAACACATTTTTTCCTGATGCTTCCTGAAGAACTAAGTTGTCTTTCACAGCATCCTACAGTTGTGCCAGCTTTGACGGTATTGGGTAAAAGCAGCCTCCTGCGTAGTGAGGAGCCTTTTCTACTTGATTTAGGAGTTTCAAAAAAATCTTCACTTCTATTTGCTTCTCTTTCTTCTGATAAGGAGATAGAATTAAATTCTTTTTCAATAGATGGTGACGTGGGAAAGGCAGCACTTGGATGGATGTGCTCAGAATGCTCCTGTAGCAATGATACACTTGCTACACTCTGTACTTCTTCACGTTCTGAGTCAGGATCTTTTACTGACTCGTTGCACCTGCTGTCCAGAAATGCTGAAGTGCAATATGTGTCTTTAAAATTTGAGTATTTAAAGTTACTCCTGGGAGGTGTTAATCTATTTCTTTCAAGAATATTGAACCTCACTAGATGACTGTCCGACATCTTCTGCTTGACACTTTGAATTTCTAGATAAAGATACCACTGTTGTTTCTGAAACAAACAAAAAAAGCAGTCACCAAAACCCCCTCAGATTAGAGAGAAAGCCTTGTGTAAGTCTATCAAGATAACAGTAATAACAAAATTATTGTCATTAGTCTCAGTACACCTTATACATAAACACAAAAGTAGATTGTTAGAATGAGTGATTAAAATGCATATTATACTGTTAGGCAAATCAATTATTTTTCCAGCCAGCTAATTAACCTGGCAGTCCTCATGTGTGGAAAAGCTCTTCAAATAAGCTACACAGCAATTAGAAGCTCATTGGTGCTGAAATTGGCAACAATAATCCCCATCATTCCAGTAGAGCCAAGATTTTTATTGGCACTGTCCTGGTTCATCCAGCAACTGATAATTCAGTACTCAAGAATGAGCAGAAACTCTGGTAATAGGCGAGTTTAGATAAAAGGCATTTTCTCCTTAATTAAAATAAGAGGATTAATCATGAAGTTACAAGTCTAGAAGTCTCCCTATTATTTAGATCCCTAGAGTCTCCAGAGGAAATGAATTTGACCTCTAGTTACAAAGTGAAAAGTGCTTTTTTATCTGCCTTAACATTTAAGTGTTGTTTTGTAAAGAAGCTCTCTGCTTTTGGTCATCTCTACAGGTAAACTGAGTGTTTTGAAGGCATACATTTTAAAGAAAATTACTGACTATACACACACCCACCAGGTGCATAGAATTTAAGAGCGACTATATATTTTCCTAGAAAGGTTAGAAGTGGCTAATGCACACAAAAGATGTGTGGAAACAGGCTTACTTTTGCCACTCATACACTGCAGAGTTTCTCCACCCTAACTGTAATGGGTCACTGCTTTCTACGCACAGTAACTGTACAAATGATGTTATGACTAATGCAGCAAGGGGGCTGCTCTTGCAGAGTACTTCACATCAGTATTGCAATACTCAGGAGTTTGAATCAGTACCTTTTACTGTGGTATGTTACCTCTAGAACTGGTATTCCGGAACTAAACCTAGAATTAGCAAGTGACCTTTCAAAGCAGAAGTAGGAATCTTTAAAGGTGGTTTCAACACCAAATACTAAGCTATTGCTAGTATCCCAACAGTCCTGTCTTAGTCTAGACCTAAGCCACCAAATACAAGCAATGGGAACCCAAAGTGCTTGAGAAACGCGAGACAGATTCTTTGATGATCTTGGGTCATTAATTAACATTTTAACCCATATAGAAAGCACTTTTTAAGATGATTGCAATATTTTTAAAAATGCTTTGTTTTGTTTTCTACTGTAAGAAGACAGGAACAAGAAAAGTTCAAAAGGAAAAGGCTATTAAACAGCAGAATGATACCTTGGTATAAAGACATACACAATCTTGCTAATATTGGTATGAAATCAAACAGACTTAAACAAAAAAGAAATCCACATACAGAACTGAGAAAAACTCTTCTATCAAAGACAGATATGTGAAAATAATTCCAAGACAACAACAAACTTAAGTCTGGCATGCTTCGTTCCCTTCTCCCATTACCTCTATAAGGTACCTTTCTTTCCTGTTTGTTTTCTGTCTCTGCTTTTACCTTGTTCCCTGTTTTACACAATGAAACAAGTGACAGCACAAATAGGAAATACAAGGCCATAGCTTTAAGCTAGTGCTTAGTGAATTAGAGATTAGTTCTTTGCTGCTCCAGGAACAACTCCAAATAGCATTTAATGTTTCATCTGCATCACTTCTCCATGTTTTAGTAGATCTCCAAGTACTGCTGTCCCCCAGCAGTTGATCCTGGGCCCACTATAGTTCAACTTATTAATCTGTGACTTGGATGAAAGGTGCAGATGCCTCCCTCAGCAAGTTCACTGGTGGCACAAAGCTGTGAGGAGCAGCTGATACCCCAGAGGGCTGGACAGCCTTTCAGAAGGACCTGGGCAGGCTGGAGAGATGGGCAGAGAACTATCTGAAACCCAGCAAAGGCAAATGCAGATCCTGCATCTGTTGAGGAACCCCAGGGACCACCAGTACAGGCTGGGGGCTGCCCTGCTGGGAAGCAGCTCTGCAGAGAAGGTCCTGGTGGACAACAAAATGTCCATGAGCCAACCGTATGCCCAAGAAGGCCAAGGGTACCCTGTGGTGCATTAGGAAAAGCATTGCCAGCTGGTTAAGGGAGGTTATCCTGACCCTGTGCTCAGCCCTGTTGAGGCCTCACCTGGAGTGCTGCGTCTAGTTCAGAGCTTTCCAGGTCAAGAAAGACAAAGAAATACTGGAGAGAGTCCAGTAGAACTATGGAGATTAGGGAACTGGAACACCTGTTTATGAGGAAAGGCTGAGGAAGCTGGGCCTGTATAGCCTGGAGAAGGGACCTTATCAATATCAGTATCTGAAGGGAGGGTACCAAAAGGATGCAGACAGGCTCTTCCTGGCGGTGCCAAATGATAACACAAGAGGCAATGGGCAGAAAAGGTACATGGAAAGTTGCACCTGAACGTGAGAAAAAAGTTCTTTACTGTGAGGATGACAAAACACTGGAAGAGCTACCCAGAGAGCTCATGGGTTCTTCTCTGGAAATATTCAAAAGCCATTTGGACACAATGAGTAATGTGCTCTGAAGACCCTGCTCAAGCAGGAAAGTTGGACTAGATCTCCAGTGGTCCCTTCCAATCTTACACATTCTGTGATTCCATGGTTTTAGGCAATAGGCTGAAAAGGCTTTGTCATGAACCAGAAAAAAACTTTTCCCTGTATTTTTAAAGGTACAAAATCTCTGTGCAGCACACTGCTGAACTTCAGACAATTATTCATGCTATGAGCAAAGGACCACATGAGCGTAGCGCTTCTCTTTGTAAGGACAAAGACCTATAAGAAGTCTGTCATAACAACAGGGCATTATCTTCACAAGTCTATAAGAAGAATAGAGGCTTCATTTTCATGCTGAATTTTGGACAACTGCAGTTAGTTAGCAAATGTTGCCAGTAGATATTATTTCCAAAAATGTTGATAGAGATTTAAACTGAATGCTAGAGACAGCTGTCCAAAATCTTAATACCCCCACCCCCTCAAAAAAAAAAAAAAACATATACACACACTTACCTTTAAAAATATTAGTATTTCCCTCAAATACAGTCAAACTAACCACACATTTAACAAAAGCCCAAAGTCTTCTAGGCTTAGAAAATTAGTTTTCAGGCAGCATGCTGAAGAAACAAAAGGAATATCTCACGCTTGCAGTTTCATCTTCAGGCATTCTATGGGACAACTGAGAACAAAAAAAGAATTAAAATATTTCAGTATAAAAAAAATTAAGCAAACTTGTGCTTCAAGTAACATGAAAATCATAGCAAAACACGATTTTGCAGGCATAAGGGAGGTCAGAATAGCAGAGTTAAAGAAATGTTGGTAACTCAACTAGAAGCCGAATATAGTGCTGTGCAGAGGCCAACGTCCGGCAGGGGGAGCTTGTGAGCGCACCGCATTGATTCGGATATGTTGGCAAACATATAAATAATATGTTAATAATAATATATATAGAAATTATAAAATAATATATGGATAATATAAATAAAATTGCCAGTAGACACTGAGTGAACGATGGCTGTCCATTAAGCTTCATTTCTCCTCTTTTCTATGCTTCATTCTATACCTCTCCATTCATTCATACATTTTTATACTTATTTTTACTTTTTTACACTCTAGTCCACAATTTTGAGACCTCATGTGGAGTTTGCCTTCAGTCGTGAGGCCCCCAAAAATAAGAAGGAGATGGACATGTTGGAGCGAGTCCAGAAGTGGAGCATGAAAATAATCAGAGGGCTGGAGCACCTCTGCTCTGAAGACAGTCTGAGACGGGGGGGGGGGGCTGCTCAGCCTGGAGAAGAGAAGCCTTCAGGGAAAAATAATTGTAACCTTTCAGTACCCCATGGGTACCCATCAAGAAAGCCAGAAAGGGACTTTTTACAAGCGCATTTGGTGATAAAACAAGGCAGTAGGGGCTTTAAACTGAAAGAAGTAAAGTTAGCTTAGATGTTAGGAAGAAATTATTCACTATGAGAGCAACGAGACACTGGAACAGGTTGCCCAGAGAAGTCACAGAAGCTCCATTACTAGCAGTGTTCAAGATCACCCTGGACATGACTCAGAACTACCTGATTTAGTAGAAGGTGCCCCTGCCCATGGAAGGGGCTCAGAACTGGATGATCTTTAACATCCCTCACAACCTGAACCATTCTGTGATTTACACAAACCCCAGTATACAACTCAAACTTGTATACATTTTTTTTACAAAATGTAGTACCTTTTGGTACTTGTGCAAATTAAGCTTTAATTTAACACAAGGTCTCATTTTACAAATACAAAAGGAAAAGCCTTTCAGAGGTGCTGAGCATTTCTCAGAACAAGATTCTATTTCTGTTCATAAGAGATGCCTAACAAAATCTCTTATAACACTATCTTTTATAAGCGCTTCTTTTTTATCATGAGAACTTAATCTACTAAATTTGAGCCATAACACCACACCTTTTTCATTTGGGGATCTTTAACTAGTTCCTGAAAGTTTTCTTAACCTTGGCTTAGATGCCATCAAACAGATGTACAGGGAAGAAAAGGCTGGTCACACCACTAGTCAGTTACAGAGTAAGTAACAAAATCCATATCTGCTAAGGATAGATTTATGTGCTCTGTGCATTTCTCATATCTATTATTAATTTTGCACTTCTCAAATCAATTTACAAAGCAACTGCAAACTTTCTGGGGGTTTACTGGACACAATAATTCATATTCAGAGACTAAATTTAGGACAGGATTCACAAATTTAGACAAGGAACAATTTCTAACAAGTTTAGTCTTACCAAGCACCCTAGAGAAGGAAGAATGTTGGTTACTATAAGCAATGTAAGTGGTGCCTCCAACTTAGACAAATTCTAGGATGGAAACACACCTGTTCCTAGTAATTTGTGTTCCTCAGTAACACACACAGAACACTTATGCATTGAACAAGACATTTTTGCCTTTTTTAAAATCACTGTTCACCACTGCTTACAAAACAGATAAAGACAAAGTTTTGGTGCTAGAGAAGTATTTTCTCTGTTATTTAAACAGATATGGTAACTGTAAAAAAGACTGCTCTTTGACCCCAAAGTCATTGATACCTTCCAGGTAATAATACTGAAGATGACACAGCCAAGTCCTTTCTGCATGATATGGGCCACTTACCCTAATTTGTGAAGCAAATCAAGATCTTCCAATGCAAAGGCGGTGCATTCAAAGTATTGCTTACCCCTAGTGATAACCTGAAGTGAGAAAGGATGTGGAGAGAAAAGAGAGAGGTCCAAGAGAAACATTACCCAGCTGAGACAGTTTTCACTCCACAAATATGTGTTAACTGCAATGCCTAATTACCCAGCAACGGCGATAAATGAGATGTAGCTGAGGACCAGCACCCGAGGGTCTCAGTCACCTGGGATGCCGGACACGAGCAAAGCAACCGCTTCGCCCTCTCGTCCGGCAAGCCGGTGGGCACAGGAGCAGAGCCTGGAGGCCGCCCTGCCACCGGGCGCAGCTGAGGCGGCTGCGGGGCACCCCGAGCAGGGCTGGGGGCGAGGAGCAGCACTGAAGGCGGGCTGCGGGACTTCAGCAGCTCTCGCCGCCCGGCCGGGCCCGTTGCCCTTGGCGAGGAGCCGCTTCGCTCTCCCCACCCACACCGGCCCCCCGCGTGCGGCCGCCGCCGCTTTCCCTCGCTCGGGTTTGAACTACCCGCCCTCACCAACCGCTGCCTCCCCGCCCCCTCCGCGCTCGGCCCCGGCCGGCAGCCTGAGGAGACCGGGAGTGCCCAGCCCGCCCCTCGGGGACTTGAGGGAGCACCGGCGAGGCTTTCCCCGCTCCTCACTCCTGAGACTTCAGCCCCCGCCGCGCCCAGCCCACACTTAAAGCGCCCCAGAGCCGTTCCTGCCCCTGCTCTGCTTCCCCAGAGGCGCCCGGTGAGGGTGGAGCTTTCCCGCCTCTGCCGGAGCCCGCTGCGCTCCCTAGGGCGGAGGGGAACGGGGGCGTGGGCGCTAAGGGGCGGCTCAGGGGTGCCTGGGGCATTCCCCGCTAATAATCCTTATCTGCACCACAGCCTTTAAACTCGGGTTATAAGGGTACTAGTTAATTGAGTTAATTAGCTTAATTACCTTTTTACCGGATAGCCCAGGACTAAAACAGTCACAGAGCGTTTGTCAAGTATATCACCTTCAAAGCAGTCGGTGAAGGATCGCCGACTCCAGCACCGCATGGGTCCTCATGGACCTCATAGAGTCTCCCCAGGTACTTTTTGCCAAAGATTCCCGGAAGGACCATTCTCCCTGGCTACAGTGCAGAGCATATTTTCCGCGCCCTGTCCTGTCGTGAATGGCCTAAGGGCTACTCCTGTTTAATTTGTTTAAAAGCTTGTAGTAATTCAGAAACTGGCTCCTGGGTTTTGCTGTGGTTTTAGTTTTTCTGTATACTAAAATAAACTCAAAAAAAAAAACCCGACCCAAAGAGCAAACCGCCAAAACTACGAATACGTGGATGGATGGGCTCGGTAAGGATAGCGTGATTCTTCACACCGGCGGGATGGGGAATGGCAGACCTGAACGAGAGACCTAAAACTGGCTCTTAAAGCTACACCTATATTCTAGTATACAAACTCCCGTCTTAAGTAACGTAACTCCTGTTGGTGAGTTCTGACATTTGTCAGCTTTCCCCTTTGGCAACTCCGCTCCTCCTGGTGTGAGGCAGCCTGAGAGGGAGTCGAGAAAACAAGGGCTTAAAAGTTCCCGACCCAGAGCAGGCGGAAACTGACTTTGAGGGAAAGAATATCTATTTATTTGACTACAGTTATGGCTTAAAACGGAAAGGCTCTTTGACTATCTACCCCTTCCTTTTTAGAAGGAAAAAACATTAGAAACTTCCTTTAAGGTAGTCGAACTTTTCTGAAAGTGCTTTCTGTAATACCGTCTGTTTCACAGGAACAGAATAAAACTGTTTTTCAAATATTTGTATTTATTTATAAAATACCTTCTCAGTAAAATTGGAAGCTTACTAGTGGGACACAGCCACTGCAAGCTCTGTCTCCGTCACTCAAACCTGGATGGATTTATGCGAGCTGGATCAAAAATATCCAAGAAATTTAGCGAGTTGTAATTGCGACATTTTATGCAATACACAGAAGTGTCACACTACAAAGTGCGTTTTAACAAAAAAAAAAAAAAAAAAAAAACACGCAACAAAAACACACACACCAAAAAACCAAAACAAAACAACAAAAAAAAAATAAAAACAAAACCCCAAGACCTGAGAACGCTACTTCTAACAAGTGAAACCAGGTGAGACATTCTGCAACAGTCGCACTGCGCTCGGTTCCGGCTGCATTTCCTCCCCCTGTCCAAAGTACCTGTACCCTTGTGCCTTCCCCATCTCGACACACAAACCTTTCCTCTCATTTACCTGCCAATTCCCCAATAACTATTTCACTTTACAGTACAGTGGGAATCTCTCAGACACTCTCCACACTCTCTGCTACTCTAAATCCAACGGAGCATCTTTAGGGCTGGAATTTACCAGCACATGGGAATGGGATTTAGCAAAGCGCTCCTCCCATAAGGGGCGGATTTTATCGGAAACTGCTGAAGTGAAACTTTAAGATCTGGTAGAACATCCTATTTTTCCAAGGGAATGTTTAAAGGATACCAATAATAAAAAAAATACATGATTTCTTTATTAATAATGGAAACATTTTCACAGGATTAACTGAATCTTTCATGGAGATATTTTTAGTAAGTCCTTTTAAATTTGTCGGTTTGACAAATGAGTTTTCAAAATACTAGTAAGCCTATAGAAACAATAACCGGTGTGTGTGTGTGTGTGTGTGTGGGTGCTTTTTTTTAGGAGTTGGAAATTTCTTACCATGCCTTTATCAATAAAGAGCCCAGGCTGTTTCTCTCCTCTGTTTAAACCTCTTGGTACCCACCTATACCCACGGCTCCGTAGCAGAGGAGAGGATGCAAGCAGTAACCTATAACAGTACCTCTGCCTTTTACAAACCATTTTTATTGCCTGTGCTTTATTCTGGCACTCCAAAGCTTTATTCTTAAAGAGCAGTGTGAAGAAGCAAGTCTAAAGCCATTACTGTGATTTCATTACGTTTAATTTAAACACAAAATGAGGAAAACAGCAACTATTTATTATTACCTACGTTCGTTTTAGGTAAATTACGTGTCCTGTATGAAGGTGATTTGCTGGTTGGAGAACATCAATGAATTACAACTGATAAAAGCTCATCCTTATTAATTTGGATGCTTAGGAAACAATTTTTATTCAGTATTCAGAAACAGAAAGAGATATTTCCTTAAACTAGGGAACCGTTGAAGTTTAAATTGGCATATTCACAAAATATAGTATTCGTTAAACATTATTGGAGGGGGGGAGAAATACAGCAAAGATTCTACAAATATACAGCAAAATTCTACAAACTGTCAGTCGAAGATTCAAAATTCCTACCGCAAGCGAGCTGGAGCCACTGACAAAGAGCAACCGGTGTAGTTTCAAATTTTGCCTGCACCATTTTAGTTCAGTACATCGGGGAATACCGACATATGAAGTTCTCTCATAATAGAACCTTACACATAAAATGCGCAACATATATGTTTGTAGTATGTAAGTTTGGCTTCATGTGGGTAAATATGATACCGACCACGGCATCAAAATATCAAGATGCCGGCTTTATCCACGAATTTTAGGTAAAATGCTTCTGAGAACAGAGAGGACCTTGAGGCAGAACACCTCGGTGGTTTAAAACTCCGCAGCCGTAAGACCAGACCTGGTGCGGGCTATTCTTTATCCCGAGTATGTTGAGTACTAAACAACAGTAGCTAAATAAAATAATGAAAATACCGGGGACCTTGGGGCTCATGTTACCTAACCA
Organism: Taeniopygia guttata; assembly: GCF_048771995.1. Lineage (NCBI taxonomy): Eukaryota > Metazoa > Chordata > Aves > Passeriformes > Estrildidae > Taeniopygia > Taeniopygia guttata. Next base: position 130,815,831 of record NC_133026.1, read on the forward strand.
TGCAGCTGCCTTTCTTCACACTGCTATTCATATGGAAGCTTGTGTCTTTGTGTCTTAAAATAATGTGTGCCTGTCTTTTTTTTTTTTTTTTCTTTCCCTTCCTTTTTTCCCCTATCTTTTTTCCCCCCGGTAGCTAACACCCAGAACGGAATATTGATTCCTTTCTCAGCCTCATTGCAATTCCCGCCGCGGAGGCCGGCGCTGGCGGCGGGGCGGAGCACGGCCCGCCCCCGCGGGTCTCGTCATCAGCGGGCGCCGGGGAGGTGGCGAGGCCGGCGGAGCTGCGGGAGCTGGTGAGCGCCTGCTCCGGCCTTCGGGTGTTCCCTTCGCTGCTGGGCGGTGCTGGTGTGCCCGTGGAGGGCAGGGACAGGCCGGGACCAGGCTCGTGGCCTTCGCTTCTGTGTGCCAGACCCGCGGACAGTGGAGGAGGTCGGAATCGGGGCGGGGTGGGGAGCCTGGGGCCCGTGGGCTGTGCGAAGGGCTGTAAGTCCTTCTCCTTCATGGGCTCTGCGGGACGTGAATGAGCGGGTTGGCCTCTTTCACGGGTGCATAAGAGATGCTCGGAGAGAGGACCTCATTAATATGCAAAAATATCTGAAAGCGAGGGCTGCCAAGAAGATGAAGCCACGCTCCTCTTGGTGGTGCCAAGCACTAGGACAATAGGCAGCAGGCAGAAACTGAGGCATTGAAAGTGCCGCCTGAACAGGAGGAAGAACTTCTTTACTGTGCAGGGTTGCACACTGGAACAGATTGTTCAGAGAGGTTGAGGAATTCCCCTCACTGGAGATACTCAAGAACCATCTGTGTGCTCTCCTGTGACATGTGCTGTAGAATGATCCCGCTTAAGCAGGGAGGTTGGACCAGATGACCCACTGCGGTCCCTTCCAGCCTTTCCCATTCTGTGATTTGGTGAGGTGCTCTTGGCACATGGTACCCCCACATCTCTGCAGTGGATTCTGGCTGCATCCCAGCACCTGTTGGTGCATCACTGGACCTGTTGGCTCTGTCAGCTTGGTGGCACATAGGGCTGTAGGGTGTGTAAAGGCTAGCTAAGCTATGGCACCTCCCTGCAAAACACAGAACTTTAGTTCACTGCTGCCCTTTGCAGCAGTATAATTTTGCTCCATAAGCAGCACTAGCCCAAGTTATTTAGCTACAACATTAATCCACCTTAGTTCAGTTCTGTATTTTAGAAGAGTCCACTGTTTTCTAGTGGTAATGGGTGACTGCACATATCTTACTGCAATATGCTGACACGAAAAAACTGTAGCACATGTGAGTTAAGATGCCACTATGAATATGGTGTAGCATACTTGAAAGCTGTAGAGTTCAATGGATTTTCTCCAGTTTTCTTAAATGGAGTGACATAGTGGGAGATTTAACAAGATGGTTTGTCAAGTGTTGATCAGACTCCTAAAGTATGAAATGTCCCTGTCCTGTTTTCAGTATCATAATTTTCCCAGCTGAATTTATAATTAAACAAATTCTGAAGATGAGGGAAATAATTTTTGCTGTAATGTTAAACAAAAGCATCTGAGAGCCATTCTGTCATGGGAAGCAAAGGAAGCATCAAGAAGGCTATTTACTGGCATAATGGTTAGGAATTCCTCTATATCAGACAGAACAGCAATACAGAAAACAGCAGCCTCAGAAAACCTAATAGGAAATAATTAATGTTCTCGCCTAGACTTGAACTGGGTGGGGAAAAAAGTGTTTATCTATGTACAGTAACCACCTCAAAATTCATGGTTGCATGTACATTTACATGCATGTAGGATAGGATTACTTAAAACTTGGAGGGGTGTTTGTGGAGTATATGCAACTATTTAGTCTGATGCCATGAAGAAATACTTGTCTTCAAATAAGTCTGGACAATCAAAGCCATTGTAGGACATTAAGAGGTATTTGGAGAATAGCATTGAGTTATTACTCTTGATTTGGTAGGATTTGAAGGGTTGAATTTCATCTCCATGACCCCTCATTGTTCAGGGTTTTTTTCCCTTTTGTTTTGCTTTTTAATTTCTGCTATTTTTCTACCTACAGTCTGTTCCCAGTATTTCTAATACCTTAGAACAACGAGTAGTTTATTAGGTTAGCTAGTGTGTCAGAGAGGGAGGAAAGATGACAAGGCTTACCATCTTTGTTAGCACCATTGTTACATGAGTGGCATATAAGAAATTATTGAGTTTTATATTTCCAGCAGGGAAATTCTTAACATTGGCAGGAAGGAGGAAAGAAAGTGATTTCATGTTCTATTACCTTTAGCTTGAGATATTAAAATGATTGCGTATGCCTTGGAAACAAAGTAAAAAAAAAGACCCAAAAACCCCAAACTCAAGCTAATGTGCATGTTGTGTATTTTTTGTTTTAGAACATGGATTCACAGAAGGACGTTCAACCTCCAAAGCAGCAGCCAATGATTTATATTTGTGGAGGTAAAAAAAAGACATTAATGATTTTTTTTTTATTACTTGTTACTGGAGATTTAGTGTTCTAATAATGAATAGTGCTTAGTCATTATACTGAAGGGTACATACGTACAAATAGTTGCAGTATATATCCTGATGATGTTTAAAGCTTTATGCATTGATGGTGACACATATATGGAGTACATATGCAGTGTTGTGGAGACAATTCTCTAGAGCTTGTGTTGCTGTGTGGAGCTCCTTGATCCCTGTGTGTTTTGTTGACAGTGCTGTTAGTCAGATTCTCTCTTACCTATAGATTAATCGACGACTTAAAATTGGTGGTTTTCAGGAGTCCGTGGAATATTTTGTCTTTTAAGGCAATAGACTTTGGGCTTTGGAGGGATGAACGAAAATTTTCATTAGTAGATGATCTAGTATCAAGTGTGGAATGTGTTCTATGTAGTAATATTTCGGTGATTTTTAGAAAGATTTGCTTTTATCTTAAAGATAAGTGAAGCTTACTTTTTATTTTCTCTTTTTTTTTTCATGGTATCTTGTTATCATTGAGCTCTTGATACAGATTCATTACACTTGCTATGTTTGTTTGCCACAAATAGGAATTTGACTGTCATACCTTCTCAAAGTTATCTGTGCATTAACAGTGCTGTTCTTCTTTGCCCCCACTTCATTTTTCTTCCTCCATAACATCAGAATGTCATACGGAAAATGAAATAAAGGCAAGAGATCCTATCAGGTGCAGAGAATGTGGCTACAGGATAATGTACAAGAAAAGGACCAAAAGATGTATCCTTTTACAAGTGCACTTGAGTGCCTTTGGAAAGCTGTGGATGGAGACAAGGGGAAACAGAATAGAAGACTCAAAAAATTACATAGCAATTCTTCAGGGTCAAAAATCAATGCAGTAGAGCAAATTACTATAGCACAATCTCTGCAGTGTGATTTGGCACCCGGATTTATTTTCTGGCACTTTCTCTTTTTTTTTCCATTTTCTATGCACAATATATTAAGTTACGATAGTCTGCTGGGTAAAGTACTGTGGATAGTTGATACTATTCAGCATCTTATTAAAGATGATTTTTGAAATACTTTATGTATGTAGTTGTGACTAGATTAAGACAGTCTCTTTTCCTCTCCCCCATCTTTTTTTCAACTACAAAATATTTTTTTCTTTAACTGCATTATTCCAGTGGTAGTTTTTGATGCTCGATGATGTCTGCTGGAGATAGTGACTTCATGATGTAATCTTTCTGATAACTTTGTTCTGTAAAACTATTTGTGTGTAAATGCACACTCTTATTTGTGTTTTAAGAGATTGAAATATTAAAGTTTACTGTAGTACTAAATTTTGTCTATATTGTCTTCCATCAATAGATTTCTAAAGCCGTTTAAATTTGTTTAAATTAAAGTCAAAGTATTTTTAAAGTTTGGTGATAATTGTATTCTTTTTGAGTTATCTTTGTTTCCGTTACTCTCATCTACACTTTATTTGCGTTTTAACTTTGCTAAATGTTCTTTGGACTTCTGTGAACTGCATGAAATAACTGTGGTTTGAATAAATTCTTCTGAAAATAAATAGGAAGCTACAGAAGGCTAGGTTTGAAACAGATCTGGATTTCAAAAAAGAAAATCTTAAAGGACATCAGGGCACCCAATTCTGGCACCCAGTTGTGGGCATGTCAAAAGTATGGATGTCTGGAAGTGTGAAAAAATAATTTCTCCTGAAAGAAGAGGGAGAGGGAGGCAAGTTAAACATTAAGAAGCAATGTGGAAACAGAAATTTCTTAAGTGCTGTTTGACTTGTTTGTATTGAAGGTGTTATGGTTTGATGCTGTCACTGTGTTAGCGCTTTTATGAAAATGCACTTTCTCTAAATAAATGCTGTGAGATGTGATTAGCGACAAAGTAGAGTGGGTCTAAGTTTAAAAATAAAGGGAAAAACTTTTTAAAGCTACTATTATTACTAATAAAAGACACAGAGAATTCAGAATGAAAACTCTCTAAAACACTCTTTTTTTCCTCAGTTAATTTCTAATAAACTACAGTGAGACAAAACTCTGGATTCTTGATTACGTTGCTACTCTTCATATAATTAATTTTTATTTCATTAAGGGAGGATGTTTTTTTGTACTATAGACTTTTAGAAAACACAGTTGTAACTCTTCTGTGTTTCCATGTCACACATGGCGACTGCCTGGAGAAGAAATTGTTATTGTGACTTTTTTTTATGTTACAGTGCTCTCACTACTGTCTATGGACAGACTGCTTATAGGGCTTTTAAAAGGATGTTTTGTTAAGGACTAAAAGAACAACAGTTCAGTTTCTTATTTTGGGACTCCGGTCCCCCTTATTTTCTTTTTTTCTTGGGGCTGAGGGTTTTCAGAACAGACATTTTCTTCTTTTTGAAGACAGAGGGTATCCTACACTCTTTAACTTTTTATTGTTTACTTTGTTCTTGTGCTGGTAGTTGCTGAAGCAGGTTTTTTGGTTTACTATTGTATTTTCTTTAAAAATACAATTTTTGTTGTAGGAGAAATTGGTTTAGTCTATGGTTATACAAGAAGAGTCTAGCTAAAAGCTACTCTATTACCTCTTCTTACTTAGGATTCTTTATTTTTTTTTAACATTTCAGTCTTAGACTATCTCTCTTCTTTTTTTTAAGGAGATTAAGGAGGAGTATTATTTAAAAAGGGGTTAAAAGTTTTAGACTCTTAGGACAGCTGAAATTTCTGCTCAGAACTCTTAACTCTTATGGCTGGGTACCCCCCTTTCTCTTTTCTTCTGCTGGTGTATTGCTCGTACAGAACACAGTCTCTTGTCTATTTCACTCTTTCTTTTTCTGGAAGGGGGAGGGGAATACAGACATCTCAGATTTTTTTTTACTTTTTTGTTTTGTGGGGGCTTTTTACACCCTGACCTACCTCTCTCGGGCTGCATGGCTTCCCCTCCCCTACCCAACCTGTGGCTGGGCAGGAGAGAAAGAGCGTGTCCTTTACACTGGCTGGAACTAAAGAGAAAGTTTCTCCTGGAAATTTTTGCTTTTAACCCTCTGTGTTCTCAGAGGCGTGTCTGTGTTTTCAGTGGTCACTCTAATATCTAATATCTACACTTGACCACTGATTGGTTTGACTCTAATTTGAGAAAAAATGACACAAGGAAAGAATTAGATCTGTGTTACAAAGACTTTTTGGGTACCCAGCGTGCACCTCGTGCCTGCATAGCAGAGCGAGGGGCTCGGCTACTGCCGCAGCTGCTCACAGGAGAGGAGGAGCGGGCACAGCGGCGCTGCCGGAGCTCGCCGGCCAGCGGAGGCGGCCCGGCCCGGCTGCGGGGCGCCGCTGGTGCCGGGCAGAGGCGGCGAAGAGCCCCGCTGCCCTGGGGAAGGGGCACGGACCTGCTTTGGAGAGCAGTGCTGGGGGAGTGCAGAGCTGACAGGCAACACTGCCGCGGGCGCCGGGGGACGGCAGAGTGACCGCTTGCTCTCCGCTGAGTGAAACACTACGCTGAGACACGAGGGTGACGCTTTCCAGAGCCGCGCCCCGGGCGCTGTGTTCCTGCCCGCCCTCGGCAGGCGCTCCCCTCAGCCCCGATCCCCGCCCTGGCCGCGGCGGCGCTTGCGCGGCCGGAGCGAGGGCCGGGGGCTCGGCTGCGGTGTGGGCAGGGCGGCGGCCGTGCCCCGGGACAGCGCGGCGCCGGGCAGGTGCGTGCCGAGGAGCGAGAGGCGAGGCCGGTGTCACCGCTGGAGCCCGGCGGGGCTCTGCGGGAGCCTCGGCGGGGCATCCCGGGGCGGGCAGCGCCGTGTCCCTGCCGCCATGCTGTACATAGCAACAGTCGCTACGTGCGGGCCGGCCGCGCTGCCCCGCTCCGGCGCTGCCTGAGGGGAGCCTGGTGCCGGCCCGGAGGTAAATCCCTGGTCCGGCCGGGGGATGCCTGGGGAAGCTCTCTTGGAGCTGGGCTGTGCCCCCGAGCAGCCGCGGAGTCCTGGTCCCCGCGGTGCCGAGAGCTACGCTGGGCAGCTCCCTCCCGGCCGCGGGAATAAACGGGGAAAACCGCCGGTGGTGATGAGTTTTTAATTCTTCTGTTCTTCTTTAATTATTTTCTGCATTTATCCTTCTTTCCATACGTCTTCTTCCTTTCCCAGTACTGAAACCGTAAAGTCTTGGGGCAGAATGTCTATGCAGCACCTAATTATGACCAGTTATTATTTAAGTACTGCTGTATTGTAAACATTTTTGTGTAACTACAAATTAATGCGTGTAATTTTGCAAGACATTAGAACACAATTATTTTAAATTGGTTTATAACTACACATAGTTGTTTTCACATACTAGCTAGTTTCCCTTATTGTATTTCTTAAAAATTAACTGATCGCTTTGTGCACTGTATAAAAGGGGGGGAAAATAGGATTTCAGCTTCGTAGAGCATGTGGTTAAAACAGAAATAGATGCAGATGAGCAGATGAAAGGTAGAGGGAGACAGAAATGTCTTAATTTGAATCCCTCATTTCTTCATTTACATACTTACTGGAAAAGATAAAGATTAGTGCAGAGACACAGAAAATGCAGTCAGTGAGGAAAGAAAATTGAATTTATTTTGTCTACAGAGAAGCCAAAGATTTTCCTTCCTTTAGATACACTGCACTGTTTAATGTCTTCTCTCTGAAAAAGGGCATGTCCTTCACTATCTTCTCCTTTGTGCTTGTCCCACTTGGGTAAAACAGATATGTGTTAAATAAAACGAGAATGTGGTAGGCAAAAATTGGCAATTTTTCTTTAAGTGGTCTTTCTGAATTGTTCTGACTTGCAGTAGAGTTGCATACTCTTACAAAGCATATCTCATACTTCTGTCTGTAAGCCTCTTGTCAGGGACAGGTAATGTGATCAAGCTTTCTAATCTGATATTTTTTTCTTTTACAGATGTGCTTGCATGAGAGAGTGGAGTGTGAGCAATTTTATTCCTTAAATTTGCATTACTTCAAAATGAACTAGAAGCTTACAGAATAGTTTTTTTTTTTTCTTCTTTTAATGCTTAGTTATGGGTGACGAGTCAGTACCATATTTTTTGGGTGAAGGAACCACTAAAACATATCAAATACCTATTAGTCATCTGGACTACAAATTCATTGAAAAATGCACAGATGTTAAGCACCTGGAAAAGATTCTCAGGGTATTAAGGTAATTTTTTTTTTAATCTTCATTAATAATTATATTCGTGTTCTGCAAAATTGGAGGGAACCTTTCTCTATTTGTCTGAACTTGTCTGTGACTTTGTAGTTTAAAATTAAAGTATGAAGTTAAAGTAATCATGCTAAAAGTGTTCAAATGATAATACTGGAAATCAAAGTCCTTTTTTAACCACCCAAAAGTTTCAGTAGTTTAATGCTAGGGTTTTTTTTAAATGCTGCCACTCTGTTTTGTTCTCTCATGATCAATGTTGCATGACTTGCAATTTCAGATGCCACATCTGTGGAACTTCTGCTTTAAATGACACAAATTTCTTTTTTATGAGCACTATGGTGATAACTTTTGAACTGTGCATGTGGGCATTGGGAAATGGTTGTAGGTTAACTGGAATTTTCTAATAAAAAGTCTATTAGATGATAGTAAAATTGGGTTGTAACAGGAGAATAGTCCTCTGCATGGACTACTACTGTATGGACTACACATGGAGGGAAACATGGAGGATGTGGTGCAGTTCTTTTTTGTTAACATCTATATATTTGCATTTTAAAGGTCTGGTGAGGAGGGGTGTTACCCTGATCTTACGTTGGTTTGTGAAAAGCGAATTGAGCGTCTGGATCCAAGGAGCAGAGCTCTGAGAAAAGATAAGCCTCCAGCCACAGCTTCTGATTTCACAGCTGGAGAATGGCAAGCAATTAATAGTGAATTGATGGTACAGGATCTAATTTATAATGGTCCATAATATAATCACTGGGATGTATCAATCTTCTTGTGCCTAAGTAGAATGTAATTATTTGATTAAAAGAGGAAATGATCAAAGGATTGTTTTAAAATTTATTTTCTTGCTTAATGTCACTGAATGTTAACTGTCCATTTTTTTTGTAGATTACTTTTTATTTAAAAAACCACTATTGCTCTATGTCTTAATTGCTTTTCCCCATTAAGAACAGTACTTTTTAAGGATAATTGCTCTTCTGCCTTAAGGTAAAAATATATTATATATTTATTTTCAGAACTGGCTGACAGAAATGAATGAAGATGATAGGAAATCACAGCTCATGAGAACAGATACACCGAATGAAAGGCAAGATAACTTGCCTCCTGTTCGTTGTTCCAGCAGCTGTCTTCCCACTAATCAGGTATCTCCAGTTTTTTGTGTTAATTATAAGTGTTAATTGTAGGTTTTTCTAAAACTGGGAGATGTTATATGCATGAACTTCTAATCATTGTGCCTTTCTTACTAGATTTATTTTGTTAACCAGAAAATAAAAACCTTTAAGCTTCCTTGCAAGAGACCAATGCTTAAACAAAAATGCTTTTTTAGTACTAGCATGTGTATTGCAATAATATTTTAATTCTGATCAAGATTCACTGCCAAAGGAGGTCTCCCTAAACAGCCTTTTATATTCTTCAATTCATATTTCCAAGTACTGTTTACTAGGAAATGTGAACTAGGCTCCTTCTGGATGAAATTATGCCAGGAGTTTTTCTCCTGCTGCTAGCAGGCTTTTGTTCCATGGGGCCAGTCAGAAGCCAGTCCAAAACACCCTGGAACTCATACGGTGTGGATGTTAGAGCCTCTGCAGCAATTGTTTTACTCTGTAGCCACTCCTGTCCTGGGTAGTGCTGGTGTATATGTAGTCTTTGATTATGCTTTGTGTTGATATTCCCACTGCAGTTGTACAGCATACTTCCTAATTTAGCCCTTAAACAGACTTAACAAATCTTCATGACTACAGAAAAAATATTTACATTTTTTTCCCCAGGTATTAGTTTCCTTACATTTTTGTGGGGCTTTCTTTTTTTCATTTGTTTATCTGCCTAAAATCAGTTTTTTCAGTCCAGCTTTTCTTGCTAGTACTAAATACAGTGCTACTGAAGGGTTTGGCAAACAAGTAGGTGTGGATGGGATTTTTCTGAATTGTCAGGTATTGTCACAAATCAGTTAAATCTTATTCTCAAAATTTTATTTGGAATTCTAGGACACTGCAATAGGAAATTCATTAAGCATTGTTCATTTTGGAGGTCTGTGAGTCAAAAACATTATGAAGGGGCCCTTGCTGGTCATGTGATCTTTCATGATAATTCCTATTATTCTTGAATAATTATGTATTAGTAAATGCCTGATTTGTTTTCTTGTGTTGTCAGAAACTACTTGTTACTGTCAGCGGGCACATAGATGTTGGACCAAGACATTTGGGATAGCTAGGCAGTCTCTGTTAGGTGGCATACAAAGAGGCTGGGGATTCCAATGAATCTTTTATAAGTGGTTAGTATTGAGACTAAGGTGTGCTTTTGTTTGGTTTGGTTTGTAGTTTGTTTTAGTTAATGTGTAATCTTCCATATTTTGCAATGTATGTTCCTCTTGACTGTCCTATTTTGCCGAGATGGATTGTGCCACTATAGATTTATCCTTGATTCATGTTCTGTATAACTGCTAGAACAGAAAATGGTTTAATACCGTAAGAACTCAGTAAATCCAGTTTAGAATGTAAGCATAAAATGATGGAAAGTCCCTAATCAGTTGGGACTATAATTATTTTTCAGATTGGCATCATATAATTGTATAAGTGGGATCAAGTTTAGAATTATTGTGATAAATTTATCCTCTTTGCTAGAAAGAAATGCACAAATTTTCCATAATTTTATATTATTACTTGTTTGGAGAATATTAATCAGATCTGATACATAAAGAGTTCAGCATTTTCAGTGAATCCAGTTCTGGAACTCATTATTTACCCTAAATCAGTGGACTGCAGTAATGGGTATGAATTTGGTAAATGAAAGCATCTTGTTTTGTCTCTAATCAGATTTTCTTGCTGATACTATATGTAGGTGTAATTTCAATTCACTATTGATTGTTTATAACTGTATATGGTGTTTTCTTTCTATTGGTGTGAATCCATGGGGGGGATTTTACAAAAGTGGACGGAAAAAAAGCAAAGTTTATGTAATATCTACCTCTATAACACAATGTGGACTTTCTGTCTTACACCCCTGTTTTTCTATTATGCTGCCCAGAACTGTCTTAACTGTCCACACTGCATAATTATTATTTTTGCTGCCTCATTTTGTCCAGGAGAGAGCTAAAGCATGTGTTTAAAGATACTCATATTCAAAAGACTGTATTGATGGGATTTCAACTTAAGCTTCTTTGCCTAAGAAAATATTGTTAGGCAAAACCAAAACATGGTTTTCTAAAACACTTCCAGAAAGATTTGCATCTTCAGATACCTTCTCATGCCACAGCCCAGGGCATGCAAAACACATACAAGTTCTATGTTATAAAACTCCACTGCAATAGGATCTAAGAGCCTTCTTGTTGTTTTGGATATTCTGAATTAAAAACTAACACTGGTTAGTTGCCATAGAATAGTAATGTTTTAGGCCAGCACACAGGGCCCACAGGAGAACCAAAGCAAAGTTGTGTCACCTGTACTGAAGCCAATTTGTGTGTTTGTCTTTGGTCCAGAAGATGTTCAACGGGCTTCAAATGCAGTGGGATTCATGCGTTATGAATTATGGCAGGAAACATGACAGGCACAGAGATTTCTTTGGTTTTGAGTTCCATGTCATGCAAGTGTACAGTTTTTATCAAAGCCTCTTGGCTGAGATCCTCTGAAATATTACTGATTGAGAAATTCCCGACTCTGATGGAACCACAGCTTGATTACAATTATTTCAAAGATACGAGACTTAGAATGTTTTAAATTGTGGATTTTTGAGTCAATGTTTCTTCCTCATTCCTTAAATGTACATGCTACGGTTCTCTCCCTAAGCTGGAGTTGCTTTAGTGTAAGTACCTTAAGAGAGTTTCTTCTGAGAGCAGTATTTTTGCTCATTTAAATTAAGGACTTTTCAGTTGAAAAAAAAATTGCTTGATATTCATTAAATTAGTAATATACATCAGGATGGATCCATTAAGATAACTCATGTTTCAGGAAGGCATGTTTAGGAGTTCCTTCCTCTAAACATGTGTTGATCACTAAACATATTTGTCATTTTGTCTTGCTTCCTGAAAGACATAACATTAAGAGTAATTCTGGAGTTATATACTACAGAAATTTGTGTAACCTAACATTATAAATAGTCAGAAGTGTTTACAGGAAGGGTTATATTTGCATTATGTAAATTGAGGTGTTTACTTCCAGCTGCAGAAGTATGTCCTTGTTACAGTGTCACCACTGGTAAAGCAAGTTTAGGAAGCTTCTGGTCATTTCTTTGGTCCAGTTTATCACATGCTGAATTGAACTAGTACAGATATTTGGAGATTGTACTGTGATCTCTATCAGATTGTTTATTTAAGCACAGAAAATTGTAAATATGCAACTCTATAAAAATTACACTGGTCTAATTCGGTGAATGCTGGATTGCAAGGTAAGAGGAGGACTGAATGGCGAGGATAGGGCAGATGGGAATATTTTGAACTGGCTGTTCTACTGTAAAATACCTGTTTAGAACCACACCTTGCTATTAAGTATTTTGAAGTCAACAAGCAGGGAGGGGCAAAGAAGTATAGTCTCATGACAGAGGTAGAAGAGATGCCATAGGTGGCAGCTAAGGAAATAGAGTCCATTAGTGTAGGAGATGGGTTGAGATACAAGGCAGTCAAATCTGATTGTCAGAACTGATTGTTGCAGGAAGGTCCTCATGATAAATTTTAGGTAAGGCAAGTTTCAATGATGGAACTTGTCTAAAATCTAAAACAACTGTAAATAATCTTGGAATTGTCTTTAGTGAAGTGATAAATGGTGAAAAGAAGTCCAGACACTACTTTGAAGTAATTTATTTGCAAATTTGTTATGAGTGTTCCCGGGACTACCAAAATCTGTGCCTTAAATTCTCCTGGGAAAGGGAAGCCTAAAACCAGGTTACTGATTCATTCTCAGTGTCAAACACCTCATCACAAGGCTAGGTCTGCCGAAGACTGAGTTCTCCCCTGCTATGTTGAAAGGATGGTTGGGAAGATGGCATCACCAATTACAAAGTTTCACTCAGTGCCTCTGTGATGTGACAGGATGGTGGACAAGAAGTGTGAGACGCAGGAGCCCCTCAAATTGCAACAATTTATGAAATGCATCAAGATTTTCTTTGAACCAAGATGAATTACATTTTCAAGACTGAGCTAAGATTAGTTATGAGTAGTGTTGGTTACTAGGAAAATACGTACTGCAGAAACAAACCAAATAAAACCACCGTGAATTCCACTGCAACAAATTGTCTTACAAGATGGCTGTTTGTTTCTCTTTTAGAACAAAAAATTGCAAAACAAACAAAGAAGCAAGAAAAACATACCACGGGATTACAGTGAATGGGACAAGTATGTTTAATCCCTTATATTTCAGTTTTAATAAATCTTATTTGTTTAACTAGAGATAGATAAATAGAGAAAACAGTTGATATATTTTGCAGAAATCTAGTATTATGGTCAGCATTTTAGGGAACTGTAACACTGATGAAACTTTGGTTTTCCTTAATAAATAGTCAGTTAAAATGGAAATGACACATTGTGTTGTTACCAGCTGAGAACAAGTTAGCCTATACTTTTGTACAAGCAGTATGAAATATAGTAAATCAGCAGAAAAATAAATTAAAATTTATTACTTAATTTATGAGATTTTTGAAAATAGCTTTAGGGTTATTTAACATGGACTTAGAAACATGGACTTCTCTATATATATAAAGCCACAGTTCTATACTGAAAACAAAACTGATGAGTACTTACTCCTTCACTGAACCCCACTAACCTCAAAGAATGAGCTTCAGGCAGTTTACTCAGATGCAATTAAACTTAATAGAGGTTTAGACAGTAACTATTTTAGAATAGATGGAGCTCTGATACAAAGACATTCTGCATCATGTAACCTCCAAGTTACATAACAGGTTCATGCCCAAATTGTTGAACACAGAAAGCAGAAAGCACATACTTGTGTTGTACATTGTAGGAGCTTTTCTGTAGTTCCTGAAATCTGGAATATAATGCTCTAAAATCAGAGTGAGGAGGCACAAGTTTCCAGTGCAGTAGATGGCTGTATTGTGGGGTTTGGGTAATGAAACTATACCCCAAAGCCCTTATAAAAGCCCTGACTTGTGTCAGTTTTGCGCATCAGTTATTTTCGTGCACGTATCTTTCAGAAATTGGTGCCTTCCTGCTCAAATGTGGACAAGGAAAATAGTTTATTTTAAAAATTTCTGTGACAATTTATTCTTTCATTCATTTATTCTTTAGTCTTGGTACTATATCTTTCCAAAGTAATGTACAGATTTTGTTTACACATTTATATACACAATCTTTAAGTGCTTTAATAGTGCTGATAATAGTACAGGTTGTGAATTTTCCCATAGAGTGTATTTATTTTGGATTATGAGTACACTGAAATAGAGTTGTCTGAAATATGTTTTCCAGTTTAAAGCATATCATGACTTTAAAATGCTTTGAGTAAAATTTCAAAACTGTCAAATAACTGTTTAGGCAATTTCTAAATTAAATGTTTCACTTCTTATTTTAAAAACATTTATTTGAAATGTGGTTAATTTATAATAAATAGGTAAAAGTAAGCTAGCAAAAGATCAGATTCAAAATGGAGAACAATTAGTGTTACGTGAAAAGGTTTTGAGTGGAGAAATTTTCAAAAATAGTATCTCGATTTTAAAAAGAAATTATTCATATTGTCCAGATTATTGTGAAAAGGCTATTTTCCATTACACCCTACACAGAAAAGCAGTAAGAACAATGTTTCTGTATAGTGTAGGAATCGATTATTACTATATTTATTTTACAGTACTATGGCAGCAATATTTCTTTGATATATGTTCCTAAACACTGTTTTCAAAAGCTGCTTTAGAGCTGCTTTGAAATGTCTGACACTACTTGTCTGAAGTTTACTGTATAAATTGCTTTGAAGCTGTTTCTTAGTTATTTTGGCAAAGGTTAATGGGGATGTTTGATAGGGCTGGGATGGAGCCTAATGATACTGTTTCTTAAATTTTGCCTGTCTTTTTTGGGGAATATGGTGAAGAGGTGAGACAGAGATTTTTCTTGGTCACCAATAATTGAATACAGCCTGTATCTCTTTTCCTTTGGTTTATAATGAAAATACAGTATGCCTTTCTATCAGCTGAGGAGTCTTGCTATGCAGCATTATTGAATTGATCATTTTATTATTAAAGGTTTGATGTGGAAAAGGAATGTTCCAAAATTGATGAAGACTGTGAAGAAAGTAATTCAAAAGCAAGATTCTTCAGTAGGCCAAGTCTACCCATAATTGAGAAGAAAATTGACACAATTGGTAATGTCTTAGAAACATAAATTTTCTTTAGTTGTAATACTGTGTTGAGCATGAATACTAATTAAAAAAGTATATCATAGAGTTAAAGTGCCTTTATTTTTCAGTCCCTAGAGATTGTTACATCATCAAGTGATCTTGAAGCCATGTTTGAAAAAAATCTAGTCTTGCTTAATAAACAGTAAGAATGTTTATGTTTAGTTGAGAGCACTAGGTAAAGAAATAAAGCATACATCTGGTATTATAAATTAATGGTAGAGGTTAGCCAACTGCTTTTTTCTTGCATGCTGAATTGTATGCCTATTAGAAGAATTTAGTGTGTTATTACAGAAAATAAAATACAAATTTATCTTTTAGTAAGCTATGTGCTTTAAAAAAAATGCAGACTATGAGATTCAAAGTATTTTGTCTGACTGTTATGGTTTCATCTGTGCAAATTGCTAGTTGTTGTGTAGAAATATTTTTTGCTAGGAATGACAAATAGAGACAAAATTATTATTGCTACTCGTGAAAAAGAAAAGGGCAATGAAGCCTTTGCCTCTGGTGATTATGTGGAAGCCGTGACATATTACACTCGGTAAGTAAATATTATTGTGTTCTTTAATGACTCTTACTTGTGAATGTTCAATGTAATTAAAACAAGTTCTTAGTGTAGCAACCAGTGACTATTAGATTATTTTCAAAAGGGCAGAAAGCTTTGACATAAGAATATTTAAAGCACTGATCCATCCTCAATTTTTATTTATGAAAAGAGAAGGGGCTAGATAGTGATGGAATACAATCTGCAAGTGTCACAAACTTCCTCAGATTTTTTTAAATCATTGAAATTCAATGGCATGTTTACAAAATCAAAAGAATGATCAGAATGTTGAGAAGCTAATAATTCCAAATGTAATTTAACTCTGTGCTTTGAAATGGAGAGGACTTAAAAAACACAGAAATCAGAAGTGTCAGAGTTGTCATTTAGAAATTTAGAGTACATGGGAATCTTGGTGTATTAGTTACCAGTGTAAACAGAGGGTAATGATATGACACTACTGTGAGATGAAATGTGAAGATAATCAATGAACTACGATATTATAGTGGGATAACCTTGAAAAAAAGTACGAGAATGTTAATACATCTGTGGTCAATGCAGATAAGTATGGAGAAAATAATGAATAGAAAGAAATAGTGTGGATTAGCAATAAAATAAATATTTAACAGATTTATGTTTAGGAAGTATCATACATATTGTCGCTGAAGGAGGTGGAGTTTTGTAGAACAGCTTATGAAAATTTATCTGGAGGTTGCTCATATAGATAGATACGAATATATGTATGTGTGTGTGCACCCTTGTAATGATATTCATAGAGCACAAGCTGCTTAACTGAGGCATTTGATGTGTGATTGGTTTAGTTTATTTTGTTGTTCTTGACTTGCAGCCTAAAGATCTTGTTTTGTTTGGGTTTTTTACACAAACAGAAAAAGTCTATAGCTGTTTTTCATAGACAATAAATAAAATAGAAATACATAATACAAAAATAAGTAAAAACATCTGTGTTTGGGACATAAATAAGGTACTAATAACTAAGAATAGGCAGAATCCATTTTAATTGAGTTTTTTCATTTTTGAGCTCCATGGGGCATTGTATGCCTTTTGAAATGTGTGATGGTGACACCATGCTGTTCTAACTGGTCACTTTGCTAATCCTATCTGCAATCTATTTTCTTAGAGATATAAATATTTAAGTAAAATATTTTTGAGTGATTTGTTAATAACCTGAAGGAGTCATCTATGGCTAGAATGGAAAAATGCAGAGTCTGACCTCTTCTTCTTGCCTATTGGCTTTCTTCACTAGCTTGTCAGTCTCGCCTTCACACACTGAATCACTGCTTAGACTAGAATACATCTCCTCTTCTTCCTCACCCTCCTACCCTTTCTAAAGAGCATGCACAGATTATCCCTCTGGGATCAGAGCTGCATAGAACTTCTATTAGGTTTGGTTTGGGTTTTTTTGGGTTTTTGCTTGTTTGTTTGTTTTTGTTTTTGTTTCCCACGTGTTGTGCATTTGTGGAAAAGTATTTGAGATTGTTCTTCAACCATGGTTTTTTGGTTTTTTTTTTTTTTACAAGGAAATTGTGTCTATTGCAGTGTGCTGTCCCTCTGGCACTTCCATTGCTGTTCTACCTAGTGAACACAGTTTAGGGTCTTCCTTGCAACATTAATAAGGTTGTTGGCAAAGATTCCCTTACACCATTTTGTTATGGGCATCCTAGCTGTCCTTGTTCCTCAGAGATGATCCTGTTGTTACAGAAACTAAAGCCATACCTACAATACCAGCCCTGCAGCTAGACATGGACATGGACAATTCATCCACTGCTATCTCAGTTTTTCGATTTTACAAGCAAGATCAAGGAGAATCCCATGTGTTCTCCCCCACCACCGTGCTTTTCATCATAATCCCCAAAGCTGTGTAGTTACTCTCCATATCTCAAAGGTTCCATTTGGCAATTTTTTTGGATTCTACATGGATGGCAGGAGGAGGTAGTGACAGGAGGTAGTCTAAGTGACAGACAAGCCACAGCATCTCCTCTGCAACATCTCAGATCTAAGTCCTGGCAAGCAAGAGGCCCCTAAATCTAGGTGGTGGATGGTTGCCTGTGGTCTCACAGAAGGGAGTCTCTAACCATGAATGTGGTTAGAATACCAGTGTTAATACTGCTATAGTACTGTTTTCAGCTTCCAGTGGTGAAGTGTTTCCAGATTCAGGTTTTCTAACTCTGACTCTAACATGATCAGTATTTCCTTTCTTTTAGGAGTCTATCAGTAATACCAACTGCAGCTGTGTATAATAACAAAGCTCAAGCAGAAATCAAACTTCAGGATTGGGACAATGCTTTGGAGGATTGTGAGAAGGTACTAGATATGGAACCTGGCAACATAAAAGGTAAAGCAGAAAATACAATTTCAATTTATTATTTTACCTCTAGCAAATAAAATGGTACATGAAGTTAGTTAACTTAACTGACCTTTAAATCAGGGCTAAGTACAAATAAGGGAACAGTATAGCTCCCCAAAGTCATTTAAATGATTCTTTGGGGGTTACTGAAGTTTTATACAGTTCATCCTGTTGATCTGTAATGGGAATTCTTACATGGCAGCAGGTTTTTCATATGATAACTATAAGCTCTCTTGTATTCGTGCAGTGTTTCCATAATACATCCACTGAATTATAAATTAATTTAAAAGGGATTTAAAGACAAACAAAGTTGTTGGTTTATTCCTTTCTGAAGACAAAGACTTGACTGCAGCTAACTGTATTTGCATGAGTGGAGTTGGAAAATTTGAAAACTATGAAAAGGTGTTTCACAACGCATGATTGCTGCCTCGAAAGATGTCATGTGAAATTGCATAATTAAAAATCATAAAGAAAACTCTTGTTACTAATATAGAAGTACAGAATTTTAAAGACTGCATAACTGCACTTTATATGTCTAGAAAAAATAGTGTATTTTTATTCACTTTATGCTTTAAATGCATAAATAATACACTTTGTTCTTTTGCAGCTTTGATGCGTCGTGCCACTGTGCACAGTCATCTGCAGAATTACCAGACTGCTATAGAGGATCTGAATAAAGTGTTGTCTGTTGAACCAAAAAACACCAATGCTAAGGTAAAGATCTGTGAGTTCAGTATGGTTAGAAAGAGGTTGTATGCAGATGTATCATAAAGTGAGTACAGTTTATGTTGTTTGATGTAACTATGAGTATTGAGGATACACTCAGTCTGCTGTACTGTTGATCAGCTTCCCAAGACCACATGTGGTGGAAATTAGGCACTTGAATGTGGCCAGATCTTCTGTTCATGATTTTATTGCGAGGAAAAGTCTTCTCTATTAATGTAATTCAGGTGCCTGAAACATTTTCTGCTGAACATGCTTGCAGTATTAGTGTCTTGCTGATCAAAGTTATTTGGAAACTTCTCTTGAAAAGGTCCACTGAGATAGGTGCATTTGAGTACATAAAGAGAAGAAAAATTCAACAGATGCCAAATTTTTGTTGTTACAGTGGTAAAGTTTACTCAAAAGGAGAAGAACTGGATTCTGTCCTTGCTTCAGTGTGATGTTATAAATCCTCATTTCTCATCTCCAGAGTAAAATGAAGAACCTTTCATACCTTCTGATAAATCTGGACTCTTAATAACCAATTTTGGATCAAAGAAAGCCAGATGTTTTATTTGAGAATCAAGGTCAGGATGTGGTCCTTGCATTACTGTTAAGGAGAGGATTGGTTTGTGTCCTTTGATTGGTATCCTGTGGATGGTTTGCAGGTTAGAACAGTCCTCATTTGGACTCTGTATGTCCTGAGAATCTTCAGTACTGGGCAGTTTTGATAGTAAACTGCTTGTTTACTGTGTAAAGTATGATAGTAAACTGCTTGTTTTTACTATGTTAATTATGAGTCCATCATACTACTACCCTCTCAATGTTTTTACCTATGACTTCTGGATGCTGTGTAATTGTCCTGACTTCTGACTTCTGTCCAGCTCTTGTTGGTGGCATATTGTAAGCTGCTAGCAGCTTGTTCCTTGCTGCTTCTTTCCATGGAGTTATTAATTACTGTTGCCTGAACCAGAGAAAGTGGTACAAGCCTCTTGTGCCAAATACACCATGTACAACATTTACCCCTTTTAGGATGTTCCTGGAGCTAAGTTTCTGTCCAGAATAGTTCCTGAGTTTCAAATCAACCGAGGAATTACATGTCTCTAGATTCGAGTTCTGAAAGAGATCTTGGTCTTTTTCTTATCTGTTTACAAGACTGAATATCTGAATACCTGTGAGTCTGTGATGACAAATTCTACAACAGTCTATGTGAAAAGATGTATCAAATAGGCTGTGCTGAGACTTCTTATAATACCAGACAGAGATAGTCACTCATTTTGTTTACACTCTTCCATTTCTTGCTTTGCTGAGCAGTGCTTTTGTAGCTGAAAGCAGATATCTGTACTTTGTCCTTATTCATGCCAGCTATTATGCCTTGGCTGGCACATCTAGAAAGGACAAGTGCTTGGCAGGGCATTTACTCAAGTTTCTCATTGTTTGGAGAATCCTCAAAACTCTTTTGAGCTAAATATGAATGTATGGAACACAAGCAGAGTGCATGTTTATATCCAGAATCATTAATACAAAAGTGATTTGGTTGTCAGCAACTGGAATTCTTCAAGGAAGTTTTGTCCATGTGAACCTTTGCTTGATCCTGTTCTTATTTTGTCTTGAGACAGGAAGTGCTGTGATGGCACTTTCTTGCACAGCACTGAATTACATTCAGAATACCACATAATGCTGGATGTGTCTTACTCTGCTCTGACAGTGTAAAGTGATTCAGTGGCTTAAGGGTTACAGTGATAGTGCTGGGTTAACCATTGGACTTGATCTTAAAGGTCTCTTCCAACCTTGGTGATTCCAAGTGCAGTTAAAGGGGTTTTTTTTGAGTAATGAGAAAATATTATGGAATGAGAAACTGTTTGATCATCTAATTGCAGTTCTTATAAGAGTTCATATCATTATTCAACAGTGTCCTTCTGCTACACTGTTAAGAGACTGTTGTCTCTTGGTTCTTGTTCCCTCAGTTGTATTTCTTCATCAGTTGTCCCTCTGACATCAGATTCTCCATAGCATAAATTTTGATTCTGACTTAAGGCTTTTTTGGAGATTCTCTAGAGAGCCTGTTTTCCACATCTCTTTTTAGTAGACCATACCAGATCTCACCATCATAAAATCTGTATTTTTCCTTTGAATTTAGTTTTTTTTTTTTCTTTTTGATAAGCAGTGCATTCAAGAAAAGTATTTATTTATTTATGTGATACTTCACGCAAAGATGTGAAGATATCTTGTGTCTATTTCTTGTGAGAGAGACAGAAATTGACTATTAATCTTGGTTTGGTGCTGACTCTTGGAAAATTCACATTTATTTACCATCTTTTTATATTGTCAACATTTTTCTTGGTAATTCTTCAGGATTTCACATGGATTATTTAACAGAACGTATTTGCTGTGCGTAAACTGTAATTTATATACATAATAAAAAACTTCTGCTGATGTTTTTTCTTTATTATAGAAAAGGCTGCTAGAGCTTGAAGAGAAACTGAAAAGTTTAAAGCCGGTATCTGAGCCTCAAGGCAAAGGGAAAAAAATACTTATTCAAGAGATAGAGGATGCAGAAAGTGGTGAAGGAAGAGGGGAAAATACAGAAGAATGTGAAAGACGTGGTGGAGGTAAAAGTAATGTCTTATCATTTCCTATCTTATTTTTAACCTAAGGAAAAAATAGTTGTCTTTGAGATAGTAATGTTTATTCAAATTCATCCATATATTCTTGCAAAGAATTCTGCCTGTTCGAAGACTAAACTTACATTGACTACTTAAAGTAGATCTGAGTGTGAAATCTAGAACCCATTTTTATTACACATCTTTGTAATTCTTTCTAGAATGGGCATAACAGAGACAAATGGAAAATGTTGCTATAAATCACCTACTACCCTGTACCCTGTGTAATTTTACACCTGTCCTTTGATGTGGACCCAGTTAAAAATTTCTTCTGCTGAGGGAACATTTTGTGCATTTTGTGTTTCTGAGATCTTGCAACGCAGCTTTCCTGCCTTTCCACCAGCACATTTTTCTTCTGCATTTTTCTTCCCAAGCTTTCATCAAAGGATGTAAAAATGATCAAGTATAATTTATTAACATGTATAATTTTTGTTGTTGTTCGTTTTGGAAACGATTTTTTTTTTTTTTTATTGTAAGAGCTCATCTCTGTTCTCTGGAAGTTTGTATTAGAGGTAAACATGTAATTCTTGTGCTGGATGTAGTTTACAAGCAGTTGAAGTGTATCTCCCATTCCTGGATTAGTGTGTGGTTGACTGCAAGGCTCTTGGGATGAAGCCACTGGCACAATCAAAGTCCAAGGCTTGCAGGAGGAGCTGAGGCAGCAGGAGCTAGGAAGGCTTGCATTGGCAGGTTGCTTTTAGATTCAGCTATATGGCTGACCTCTTGCCTACAACAGAATAAAATCCCTAGGCTGATTTCACCCTTCTGCTTCTTTTAGTTATGTTGGCTCTTTAAGGTACTGTGGCATGACAGCTGTGACTTTTATGGTTTTTGTGTTTTATCTTGAAACTATATCAGTCTGTGGGTTTTGCAGCTTAATCATGAATGTTGGACTGTAAATGTGTGATACAATAATGTATTATTGGCACACAAGATTAGGGAAAATACATTTTCCCACAACAGTTGGTGTCTGCCAAAACTCCTGAGCTAAAACCTTGGAAGAAAGGGATGCATAATGTCCCTAGCCTTAAATGTCTGTTCATTTGGGGGTGTTTTCTATTGTGAGCATTCAGATGACTATGTGCCTTCTAGCTCCATAGGAAGACTTCAATTCTGTTGATGAAAGGTTAGGCCTTTAAACATAGGGAAGATGGTTGACTGATGCCAATGGCATATGTGTTCCTGTGATACACATAAGTATTTCTCAGATTTAAGTGGCAAGCATTGTCATAGATTTTGCTGTATTTTCTTATACAACTGGAAACAAATATGAATTGAGTTCAGTGAATAAATAAAAAATGTTCTGTGAACCTAACAGCAATAAGTAGACTAAACATCTAGCCCTGTAATGACAGGCAGTCCAGTAGTCCATGTAGTCCAGTCATGTAATCACATTTATTTCACATTCAATTGGTAAGCTTAATGCATTCCTACTGAACTTAAAATTTAGAGATTGGAAAAAAATTTTTTTTGTTTTCTTTAG
Organism: Taeniopygia guttata; assembly: GCF_048771995.1. NCBI lineage: Eukaryota > Metazoa > Chordata > Aves > Passeriformes > Estrildidae > Taeniopygia > Taeniopygia guttata. Next base: position 130,838,513 of record NC_133026.1, read on the forward strand.
GGCTGAAGAGTTGATTTCTGAACTTTGAACAAAACAGTCTAAATAGAGTGTAGTGTCTCTTCATCTTCTATGTAACTGAAATCATAAGTAAATTGAGCCCTTTCTGTATAATAGAAATGGAAAATTGCTTGCATCCTAGAGACTATAAAAACCAGTATTCAGGCACTGAAAAAAACTAAAAATCATGTGCTGGACAAAGCACCTGGTATTTTAACATATTTCTAGAAGTTATAACCTCAAGTAATAAATACAGTTTAAGGATAAATTGATTGATTTTAAATAGCCCCTTTTAATTAAGACAAATTTGTTGAGCTGTGTGGTATATACTTGATCTATTACAATATTAAAGAATATGATGTATATTATATTATTATATATTATAAAATAGTAAACACTCACCAAACATTAAATATTCCTGTTAGCGTATTTAGTGGGTTTTTTTTTTAGTTTTATGACGGTTCTTCCATTTTAAGTTTGTTATTTCAGTAATAACATAAATTGAAATTTTTCCTTGTGTGTATTTGTTGTCGTTCTGGTCAAAATTCTGTCCGGACTTTTCATTACCTGTCTTCAAATTCTCCTTGGAATTTATAATGTGTCTTGAATTTTTTTTCCTTAAGAAAAGTTCAGAAGTATTAGTATTTTTTTTAGGCCAGAATACTTCTTTCATGAATAAATTTCTCTATAGAGACCAGTACAGGAACATTGTTTTTAAAGACTGAAACTAAAAGACAATGACAATTATATTTGAGAAGTATAGCTGTACATTTTTTTGCATGCTGTTTACTCCAACCTGAAATACTTAACCAGTGAGTATTACCCAGCAGCTAAACAAGGTAACTATCAGCATTCCTGTTGGCAGGGGGACTCCAGACTCCAAATGCTATAAATGCTTCCTGTTTAATCCAGGACAGGTTCTGTGCACTTTATCTTTAGGAAATTTCTTCCTATGTTCAGGAATTACACATCATTCACATTAATAACATTCACATCGCATACTGTGTGCCTGCCTTGCTTTTTCTTTGTCTCTGGAAGCTGGGATGCTCTTTGACAGTGTTTCACTATGTTTTGTAAAAGCTCATCCTATCACTTGTTAGTCTGTGGCGTTTACGTCTTTTTTTTTTCTGTTTTGGTGTATGTAAAATGAAAGTATTTTAGCGTGTATGTTAAGGAAGGTGTTTACACTGGTGTCTTCATTCATTTGCCCAGCAGGCCTTTTACCACCATTCTCCCTAGCAAATAGACTTTAAATCTTTTTTGGTATATTTGGTACCACCAGTTGGATGGCTGGATGTCTCAAACATAAATAATCAAATATAAATAATCAAAAATATCTGTGTGGGTCAGTTTAGTCTATCATTGTTCCCACTGTGGAGTATGAAGTTATTATTAAATATGGTATTTCAAAACAGGGATCTCAGCTAGGTAGGAGGCACTAGGGCATCTATTGTTTCTACAAATCTTATGCTTTCCCATCTTGTTCAGTTTGATTTCAGTTACATTTTGTGTGTTTAAAAAAAATATTTCTTTCATTTTGGACCTGCTGGAGTTCATCCATTTTGACTAAGTGTCAGATATTTTGTTAAAATCAACTGAAAGTATCATTCATGTGAAAAAATTCTGTTGGACAGATAAGAAAATCAGGTTAGGGGAACATACCATCTTAAATAGTGCCAAAAGGCAGAGTTGTGTGCTTAGTACTATCGAGAGTCAGGCTCTGCAGAAATCTGTCTTTGAATACTTTGAATGTCGTGGTAATCTAGTAGAAATTCAGATGAATGGAAAGTAGAGATTTTATTCTCTAATACCCTTATTCTATGATTTTTCCTAAATAAATTTGTAATAAATAACAGTGAAAGTTGAATGATCACAAGTATGCATAAAAGGGTTTTTGACATGTTTAAACGAAATCTTCTTGAGAAGGATTTTCAAGCTTTTATCCTGTCTATAAAAGTCTGTGTTATATTTGAGGTGAGTTTTGTATAACGTTACTGGTTTGATAGCTTGTGATCTAATTTTAACGCGTAGGCATTTGATTTGGCCACAGAAGATCAAAGCGTCCGTGTTGTAATAGGCGGTATTTACAGAGTTAATTTCAAGGTGAGCCCTGTACCATTCTGACACGCCAGGACAGGGGTTCCCGTGTGCCCAGCAAGGGGCAGTGAGGCTTCGTAGCAATCCCTTCTCAGTAACAACTGATGGTTACTTGTAAGAAGGAGTTTTTCTGTGTCTTTAGCGGTGTTTCCCGGGGCTACCGAGTCCCCGTGGCGCGGGGTGCTGCGGGCTTTGGCGGTGTCGCTGTGCGGCACCCCCGCCGCGGCAGGCCGGTAGTTCGCGCCGATGATGCGGCGCTAACCGCGCTCATTAACGCCCCGCAGGCTCCGGAGCGGCAGCGGCAGCGCGGGCGGGCGGGCAGCGCGCCATGGGCAACGCGCACAGAAAGTCCCACGGCAAGGGCGGCAAGGCGCGGGACAGGGACGCGCACAAGAACCAGGACTCCGCTGAGAGCCGGCTGAAAAAAGGCGAGCCCGAGAAGAAGTCAGAAAAGCATTTGTCAGACCATGAAGGCGAAGTTAATGGCTTTTTACGCAGTGATGAGAAGAGTGAAAGCGCCGAAGCTGAGATCTCCGAGCCGCCTAGAGAAGAGTCTCAGTCGGCTGGTAGTGGCAGTTCCACTGCACTTCCTCCTACTGCAGCGAAACTAAAAAGTGAAGGAAACGAGTTATTTAAGAGTGGACAGTTTGGAGAAGCTGTGCTGAAATACTCGGAAGCAATTGAATATGTCACTAGTCTTGGTAAGTGTAACACCTTATACTTTAAATCTAGAACTGTTTAGATGATTTAAAGGAACTACAAGTAAACGAATTTAGCCTGCCCCTGGATTTGTGACAGGAGTTACCACGCAGTAAATCTTGCATCATTTCAGTAGACAGCAGTTAGCGTGACAGAAAATATAGGACGATGAGTGAAATGCTTTCATTTTCTAGGGGTAGCGCTGTTGACATTTATGTTTGAATACCTACATATTCTAGGCGACTTGATAAAATAAAGGTCTTTACTGCTATGCAGTGTCAGCAAACTGCATCACTGCAGTGCAGCTTGGAGTATGCAAATTTTTAATTCTTAAGTGTAATTTCAGTAATACTATTTGATTTTACTTGTAACTTCTTTTAGGAGAACAAAGACCAGACGATTTAAGTATCTTGTACTCAAACAGAGCAGCATGTTACCTCAAAGAAGGGAACTGCAGTGATTGCATTCAGGATTGTAACAGGTAAATTGAAACCTCCCGTGTAGAGCAACAACATTCCTGGTGATGATTAAACATTTTAAGTGCTGTTTGACTCAGAACAGTGCCAATAAAGTGTGATTCCTTGTCTAAATGACAGATACCTTTGTTACATAAACAATCCCATGAAAACTAGGAAAGTAATAACTTTTAACTTACTGTCTTAATGTGTAAGGGCAGTTCTTAAGCTTATTGTGTTCACAGAAATGCATAATGGGATTAAATTTTTTAATATAAAAGCAGGTTTATAGTGTTAACTAATATGTAAAAGCTTTGTTAAGCCAGATGCTTATTACAGTATTGGAAATTGCTGTTGAGCACATGTGTGGTGTGTGTGTGCGTGTTCTCTGTTGGTTTGTTGTTCTGGTTTGGGGATTTTTAGTATATACTTGACATAGTTATGAACAGCAATTACAGCTGTTAAGGAATTGAGCTAAAATCCTTTCTGCTTATTGCGGCTTTTAAGGATACAGGAGTTAGAGAACATCAGACACCTTCAGTAACTTCCAAACACTGTGTCCCACTAAATTATTAAAGTATTTTTGATTTTTGGGGTTTTTTAATATTTCCATAGATTGAGTTTATAATGCTGAAACTAAAGGTGCAAAAAAGTATCTTAAAATAATTAGAAGTCATATTAATTGACCAGTGGGGTCTTTTGTACAGCACAACTCTACTGTTAAAAAAAGCCCTCCAAAACTAAAAATAAAATATGCATGTACTTTTGTAGTACCAAGGTACAAAACATTTAACTTACTGTATACATTCTACCTGACAGAATAAGTTCTCTGAAAAAATTAACTAATTAGCAGTATTTTGTTAAAATAGATGCAGGATCACAGACAGCTGGCCAAGATGGTATATTTAAGACCCATCACATTTTTCTATTCGGGAAGTTTGAAGTATGTAAGACTTTAGCTGGAATCAGTAATACAGAGGTGTTAGGTTTTGTATTCTTACCAATTAATCTTACTATCAAATGATAGTGTTCTTAATGTCATGCGTATTTCCTGGATGCATAAGGACTCAGTGCTTAGTGGTAGAAATAATACATAAGTAGAAATAATTTAAAGACTGGGAAGCAGAACTGCAAACATTGTAAATTAGGCAATGTCAAATCTTCAGTAGGCAGCACAATATAATAGATGATCTACAAATAAGTTACTTGATTTCAAACTAAAAAGTAATGTAGGGTTATGCTAGGAGAAACCTTCTCCCCATGAGCACTGCTTGGCATTGCAACAGGTTGCCCAGAGATGTTGGGCAGAGATTCCCATGGAGGATTTTCAGGCCCACCTGTATCAAGCCCTGAGCAGCCTTGTCTGATCTTTGAGCTGATCATATCTGTAGCAGAAAGCTGGGATATCTCAGTCTGGATGGCTTTATGCTTCATGAAATCAAATTGTCTAGACTCATCTTAATTTCACTATTTTAGAAGTTTATCTCTCTTTAGCAAGAGTCATTGAAAAGAAGGTAGTTCTTGAGGAATACAGCCTTTGACTGCTTCATGTTGCTGGAAAAGTGCATAATGCTGGAAGGAGTTCTGATTGCACTATGTTGAGCTTGGTGTTGACCAGGCAGACAATCAAAAATGTAAACTGACAAAAGGCAGGCAAAAACCTGAAGTCCAAAGAAAAGTGTATGTTCTGGTACTACTGTCTTAGTCAATGGGTTTTTTAAGTCCATATTTTCATTTTAGGAAGAAAAACTGAAAGTCATGTAAGCAGAAGCATCATATACTTGAAATCCTTGTAGATCTAGGCATAACTTAATGGCTTTTGCTCATAAGCAGGTGCCACTCCATTAATCATATCATGGTGATGAGAGCAGTTTTCCAGATGGAAGACAGAGCTTTGGGTAGAGTGAGCTGTAGCAAAAGCACTAACAATTTGAAAACTGGGTGTAATTTAGGATGTTGATAGGAGCCACTCAGACCCATTTTCCTTAGTTATTTTACTGTAAGTGCCATCTGAAATCACAGAGTTGCATATAGTTGTGTATATCATAAAATAGTTCTATTGTTCTTAATTCAGTTGCTCCTTTTCAGTCCTGCATTTTTCTTTTTGTTTTCCCAGGGCTCTGGAGCTTCAGCCATTTTCCCTTAAGCCTCTTCTACGCCGAGCAATGGCAAACGAGTCAATGGAGCGGTATCGACAGGCATACATTGATTATAAAACAGTCCTGCAGATAGACAGCAGCATCCAAGCAGCAAATGATAGTGCTAACAGGTAACTCCACACAGAAATTCTCTGATAACAGTCAAAACAGAATAGAATTCAAATTTGTTTGTTTTATATGCTGCCTCTATTCTGTGCCCGCAGAGTTGTCGCACAACTAGTTCATTATAGGTAGAGGATTGGCTGTTCTTTTAGTTGTTTTCCCATAATTTCAGTTTTCTTCTCCTAGCAGTGGAGAAGATATTTCAAAGATGTAATATTTTAAATATTTTAAGGTTGTTTTTTTAATAGTGCTTCTACTTGTTCTGTTTCCTAACTTCTTTTTTATACTATATAAAGTAATACTTAAGGTCCATGCCATTTCTCTGACATCCTGTTTCTTTCCATATTAACAGTCTTTCTGTGGTAGTTGGAGATTTAAGTGTGAATCCTTCTGTATGCTGTGGCTGGCTACAAAGCTTAGAGGTGCAAAAAATATAACTGACTATCATTTCCAAGTATTAATACTTTCAGCATTAATTCTTTCTGCCAAGAGAGACTTTTGAATTCTCTAATTATACTTTAATACTGTAAAGTTGAAAACAGAGCAGCCATGAATCACTGAGCAGAAACCCACATGTGTGTGACTTTTACACACATCTAGTATGTTTTTTTCTTCCAAGACGAGACCATGAGCACTTGCACTATTCGTTAAAAGTCCATAATATCTTTCTTTAAATTCTGTTTATTTGACCTGAGGAAACTGTGACACTTTATTATCTCCTAGAAATCCTTTTTTTTTATATATATCACAAAAATTGTTAGTAATCTTCTGTATCTGTAGAGCACTTGGATTGGTGGAATAGCTGCTTATCCTGGTACCTATGTAATTATTACACTTCAAAAAAATCATGTTGGCTTAATTTTATCTGCAGATACTCTTTTCCTACTTCTCCTTGACTTGGAACTTGCTTAGTAATAAGCTTCTTTCCCTATTCTCCTTAACACTCTTCCTTTTCTCCTCTCTAGGCCTTCCTTATGTTTTTAGCTTCACTGCTCATTACTCTTTTCCTCCCTGGCAACCCATCACCTTATTTCAGCTGCTTCTTCCTTCTTCTCTTCTGCTGGTAATTCATTTTTGCTTGTGAATTACTCGTTTCTAAACTATAGACCTCCTGTGTAATTGTACTTTAACTATATTTTTAAAAACATATTTTATCATTTGAAACTTCAACTGAAACTATACTAAAGCTTTTGCTTTAATTTCCAAAGTAAGAGACCTTTCTAAAAACAAATTTAACAAAAACGTTGCTGCCTTTTAACTTAAAAAGACTACCCCAAATGTATATTTTTGTATTTTAATTTTTTTCTATTAGGAAGATGAGATCTTGAACTTATTTTATTGGAGGAGTTCATGGTTTTTAATTTTCTGTGGGAATTTGTATAGTGATACTTTAGGATGCTGACAGGAAAAATTCATCATCCTACTTGTGTCTGAGGGTGGGTTTGATAAGCCACGTTGGAGCTTGTCTCTCTGCAGCCTATAAAAACCTTAGAATCAATTGCACAGTTTTAATACTCATATAAAAGACAAGGATTTTTAATATGAAACCTTTGCCTGATCATTTTGCAATCAAAAGGAAATAATTAACAGTTTGGGTACATAATGGAAACAAGTATAAACAGTTATTTGACTGTTTATTATGTTGGTTAGATGATGTTAAATGGTGTCTTTTATTGGTTCCTGATGTGATTTTTTTTTAGATAAACTGGAAGGACTGGCTCTTTTAATGGTGTGTGCCAAATAACTGGAAATTGCACTTCAAGCATGCTTTTTCCTAGCTTTGTGAACATCAGTGGATTTCATACTTTGTGTATTTTAATTTCCTCTTGAGTGTTTCGTTATTTACTTTTCTTTGTTAGAAATGCAGAAGCTCTAATGTGTGGGAATATGTTTATGCATTTCCTCCTACTAAACTGAAGTTTCATTCCAGTTGTCCCAATTCCTTTAGTATCAGTGAGCAAATCGCCTGAAATAGCTTGGAAGCTCTTTTTGCAAAGTCCAATATCAGTACTGTACTGCAGAAAGAAATTTGTGATCGGCTCCAGAACTGCAGGATTGTTGGGTCAAGCTGGGGAGTTGGTGGTGGAATGTGAGTGTGTTTATCCCAACTTTTTCATGAGATACCTGTGCTTTTTGAGCTAATCATGGCACAAAAGTATGCTTTTTTTGCAAAAGACTCTGCTTACATCATGATGCTACAAGAAGTCAGTTGATCTTCAGATACTGCAGGATTCTTTCTGTGGATTTTGATGAATTAGAGTTTTTTCCTGCAACTTTTTAAGCTCATTATGATAAGTTAAAAAACAAATAGGAATTCAATATGACTGGTTTCCTGTAGAATTACTCCATTACTTTCTATGGGAAATGTCTAAATTGATTAATTGACATGTTAATATGAAGTGTGCTGTTTTGTTGCCTAAAAAAACAACCTGAGTAAATCTTTGGGTTTTTCAATTTGTGATGGTGTGTCACATGTTTTCTTAGCAATGGAGTTAAGGCTATCATTAAAATCCTGGCATTTTAGTAAAATTAGAGCAAAGCAGTACTTGGATAAGCCACATTGTTGGTATGTCCTCTAACATACTTAGGAATGGTACAGGCAGAGGAGAGCCTCTGCAAGGGCATGTGCAGACACACATTAAAATATTCTTTTTGATCACTTATAAATCAGCTACATGATGCTATGGAATGTGATATTCTGTGAATGAAGAAATTTACTTTCAAGTCAAAAACACATGTTTTTTTATTCAGCATGGTGTAAGACATAAACTCACCTATTATATAGCTCTACAAACAGACTTTGTAGTCTCTATCATTCTTTAAAGTATTTTGGTAATTTCTGTTTTACATAAAGGAGATTAGAACTGGTGCTGCTTCTTATATTAGTTTTTTGATCAGACCACAGTGGGGAAAGAATATGGTCTTGAGTTCTCTAATTCTATTGCCAAAGTATTACACTGGCACTTTTATTTAAAATAGCTCTTATTCAAATATTTTAAAAGAACAAAAGTAAATAAGGAAAGTCTAATGGGTAATTTATGTTCATTCTGTGTTATTCTTCATGTCACTTTCAAGGTTCTTAATTTTTTTTTGGGTGTGCATTCATGCAGTATGTTTTACACTGTGTTAGATGGAAGTGCACCTGATTAAAAAAATTTAGTTTTATTTCCTTAGTATCCATGTGACTTGTTTTGCTACTCAGTTCAGAGCTGTCCTTTCTTAAATTATGAATTAGACGTTTTACCAGGTGAACTTGATTCTTAAGCCCATTTTGAGATTAGATGTTTATCACATTGCTATTCTCAGAGTTGATTTCATTTTTTAAACCCTACAAAATTTCACATATGTGGAAATAGTTGACATATATATGTGTGTATGTTGGTTTAATAAAAACTAGACAGTATTTATATGTAATTGAAATGTTTTAAAATGGGGACTGATCAATAAATTTCTGACTGTATAACTATAAAATGCAACTTAATGTAGAACTACTTTGTGACCTGCATTGCTTTCTTTAGACAGTTATTGTGGAAGAGGTTTCATTTGTCATTTACAAATTTAAGTATCACATTTTGCCTGAAAATATTGCAGTCTCACTTACTACAACAATGAACACCTATGAACAGCTATACACCTATGAACAGCTGAGAAGAGTAATCAAAATAAATATATAGATTTTTTTTTGTATTTCTTTACTCGATGTGGTAGGCAGCATTTAGAGCTTAGTTGCAGAATCAATCATTGGCTTAAATATTTCAGATCATGCTGAAGTCAACTTGGCTTCTAAACGCCACCATAATACTCTAAAGTGGAAGAAGTCTTAATCTTAAACGAATGTGATACTGTTGACTGCTGTGATAATACTTTTCAAATTAGCCTTAAGGATAACTGTTCAGTTGTTTGTTTTTTTTTTATTGGAGCATAGCAATTTATTGCATTGAATTGGTTGTAAGTTATTAAACTGTGAGTTAAATATATGAAAAGTCATGTTGGTGGGGCTGTTCTTTTTCAGAATAACAAAGACTTTAATAGATCAGGATGGTCCCAGTTGGAGGGAGAAGCTGCCACCAATTCCGGTTGTTCCAGTTGCTGCTCAGCTACACAGGTGGGATGGAGGAAGCCTCACTTCAGAGAATAAGCCAAGTACTATAGACATCAACAGAGAAGAACAGTTGCAGATGAATTGTACGTATAGCTAATGCAAATACACATTCAGAAAATAAACCTAAATAGACAATGGAATACGTTTTAACAATGTAAAAGAAACTGCTTTAGAAAACACTCATTAAGAGACCTCTGTGAAAAACCAAAGTAAATTACTGTCATTTACGTGATGGAGTTTAATGTGCTTTGTGGAGCAGTTACAGTAATTTTTTTAAACCACGTGATGTAGTTTGCAGCATGGAATTTAGTTAAGTTATATAAAATCTGCAGTAATACTCGTCAGCAGAATATCAGGATCACCAAAGCCCAACTGCTGACCCTGCCCAGGGCACCCCAAGAGTCACATCATGAGCCTGAGAGCATTGTCCAAACCCTTCTTGAGCTCTGTCAGCCTTGGTGCTGTGACCACTTCCCTGGGGAGCTGTTCCAGTGCCCAGCCACCTTCTGGGTGAAGAACCTTTTTGTGATATCCATCCTAAATCTCCCCTATCTTCCTTTCCCTGAGTCCTGTCACTGGTCATGAGAGAGAAGAGATCAGTGCCTGCCCCTATGCTTCCCCTTGTGGGGATGTTGAAGACCTCAGTGAGGTCTCCTCTCAGTTTTGTCCAGACTGAACAGACCAATGAGACTCAGCCATTCCTCATACAGCTTCCCCTCTGACCCTGCACCGTGCTCGTGGCCCTCCTTTGGATGCTCACTAATGGCTCAGTATCTTTCTTATATTGTGGTGCCCAAAACCACCCCTAGCACTCAAGGTGAGGCTGCCCCACTGCAGAGCAGAGCAGGACAACCCCCTCCCTTGCCCTGCAGGCTGTGCTCTGCCTGATGCCCCCCAGGACATGAGCATCAGTGGTTTCCCTGACATCATAGCACAGTTATAAGACAGTTTTCCCCCAGAAAAACCACCACCCAAATACCCATGTTTGGCAGAAGATTAGGAGGCACCTTTCAAAGATGTTCTGGACTTGTCCATACATAATCCCTGAGTGCTGAACTCTGGGAAACTTAACTTCCGTCCTGACTTTTTTTCCCCTTCATTGCAGTTTCCATTTTTCTCCTTCAGTAAATAAGGTGAAGGAAACTCTCTGATTCAGTTGTTACTGACATTAAACACTCCCTTTGCAAAGGCTTTAACCCTATGATTCCTTATTCAAGTATTAATTGGTTTCCCTTTGAGTTTATTTCACTATAAAGTAGTATTGAAGATAATCTCCCCTCAATTAACGACGGGTGACTGCAGTTTGTCGCTGTTTGCCAAATATGTACCATTGATAGGATTATCTGTCTATAATGCATCACTGCAATACTGAGTGCTGAGTCCTCCAAATGCTTGGCAGCATTTTGATGCAAAACATGTCTCAGTCTGTTTCAGATAGAGCAGGTGTTGGTTAGGCTTTGTTTTTAGAAATACTGAACAGTGATTGTGTACCTGTTTTCTTCGCTGAAGGCTGACTCTTAAGGTGTGGCTGCCTTCTCAGGCCTCTGCTGCATCAGTGAGACCTGACAGTGATAGCTGGTACTGAAAGGCTGCCAGCAGTAATATTCAGTCAGTAATTAAACCTTACTGTTGTTTTAGTTTTTTGCAACAATTGTATGTTTTACTTCATGTCATACAACTTGAGTTATAGTTTAGTTGTGTGTTTCATGTAGGTTATTTTTCCCCAACTCCACATGTAGTTTTCTGGCATAGGAAACTGCCATGTTTTTATAAAAGAACTTGATGAGTTCAGTTATTGGTTAAAATTGTTGGTTATATACAGCGTTGAAAACGTGAAGCTTGGCAGGGGGCTCATACTCTTTAGCATGGTGCAAAAAGTAGATTATTTCATTATGATTTACTTAGGGCTATGTTGATAATTACTGTTTGCTTGCAACAGAGTCATGAAGCTGCAGTCAGGATCAGTTTTTCACTGCAAACACAGCTAAGAACTGTAGCCTAACCCAAAAGCATCTGCAGCAAATGATGTGGAATTAAGAAGGAAAGGCAATTACAGAATAACACAGTTACTACACTTACAAAGTGTAGTTAAGTGTTTCGAGGTTCCTCACTGCATCTTTTAGAAATAAGTTCTTAACAGAATATTACTGATGTATCCCTAACTCCAACTGATGTGATTTGTTTGTCATTGTCAGTTTAGCGCAGTAACTGTGGTATGATTGCAAAGAGAATATTAGATCAAATTATGGCCACCTTGGTGTGATGGTGGAGATCTGGAAGGCCTTTAATCCTGCTGGTTAAGTCTCCACCACTGTAAGTAAAAGCAGGGTCTCAATGGACACAGGTGGCCTTCTCTACCACACAAAAACTGGGAAAGCTTGGAGCTGTCTGTTGCATTCCCATTATTTTCAGCAGAGAAGTAATGCTGGTGGGTGGGGAGATATTTGTTGAGCCAAATGTAGGTCTGGTCATGCCTTTGTTGGAGCAGGAATAGCCGAGTGCTCAGTGACAGAGTGACTCCATTGCCAGGCGTTAATCCTTAGTCTGCCACCCTTAATGAACTGACCTTATGTGACACTGTGATCCTTTCGTGCTGTAGGTGAGGAAGCTGTGGAGAAGTTCAAGAGGTTGAAAAATGAAGGCAATGATTTTGTAAAAATGGGTGAATATGAAGAAGCTGCAAATAAATACAGTGAGTGCATGAAGTTAAATACTGAGGAATGTACTGTCTACACTAACAGGTAAAGATCTAAAAGCTAATGCTGCTTTTGTGGGATAACAGTAGTTATATTTCCTCATTTCAAATCGAGATTTTGCATCCCTTCATTCATAGTTGTGAAAAGAGATTTTTCCCCTACCTGGTAAATGTTTATATCAACAAAATGGATTTCTTGTAAAAACATTTTTCAAGGGGAGCAAGTATTGATATCACATTTTAAGATACAGATCTTAAAATCCTCTATATAAATAAACAGTAGTAGAAGTTATAATTAGCAGAGCATTTTGCAGCATTTTTGAGATTTTTTTAAGAATACTGGTATGATTGGAATTAAAAAATTACCATGCAGTAGCAATATCCCAGATAAGAAGAGTAATAATTCAGTGAAAATGTACATCCTGAGAAAACAGAAGTAAGAACACAGTCATATGTCAGCATTATTTTAAAGGTTGACCTAATTCAGCAGCATAATTCTTTATGCTGTAATCTTATCAGCTTCTGCAAACTAAGAAGGATTTGACTAGACCAGTACTTGAATAGGAGGGTTCCAAGTAATAATTAGGTACAGAGAGCAATGCTGTGTATTTAATCCAGAGCACTTTTTTACCCTGAATGGCTGTATTAAATCTGTATTACATTGACCACTATACTGTCATACTGTACTAATGTAGGCTCTGCTTTTAAAATACTTGCATACCTGCTTAACTTCAGGCATTAGTCATACTTTATTTTGACTTTTTTTGCAGGAATTTGCCTTCTTTAAATCCATCCAGTGATGTTCTTGATAGTTAATGGTTTTATGTACTTCTAAAAACATAACATTGGGACTGAATTATTTGAAGTATTTTAATTAACATTTGCGAATCAGAAGATGTTGGCACCACAGCACTGTAGAATTACTTATATTGCAGTATATTCTGTTTTTCTGTGTTAGAGCTCTCTGTTACTTGAAACTGTATAAATATGAAGAGGCTAAGCGGGATTGTGATCATGTTCTTCAGATAGAAGATTCTAATATTAAAGCTTTTTATAGAAGAGCACTAGCGTACAAAGGATTACAGGTGAGGAAAAATAACATGGCAGGTATTCTTAAGCACTTCTAAACTTGCTTATCCTTTTCAAAGGCAATGAGGTAGTTGCTGTCAATGGGTATATACAAACAAAGTACACAGGGTGATGATTTATTACTTTGTAGAGCATTAGGCATACATAAAACATTATATTTGTGCTACATAAAAACCCACATGTTGATGTAATAATTTGAGAAAATACAAGAATGTTGCAATAAATAAGGTTTGACTGGTGATTGGTTAAGCGAGTTTCAAATCTGTTCTAATGTTCTAGTATTCTCCTTCTGGGTATCCCGGTCAATTTATCTGTCAAGGAGTTTACTATAATGGTGCTGATGACAAATGGATTCTCTCCAAGTCTCTCTTCATCTGTCCAAACCAGAATCTCAAGCTGTCTTGGCATCTGTTCATGTTTAAGTGTCATATTAAACCAGGGCTTTAATTACCATTTTATCTTTTTTCCCCCAATGCATCACAACCCTGTGTCAGTACTGTACTTTGTCATTCTGTGGCAGTGGCAGTACTCGGCCTTTTCCTTTCTATCTGTATGGTGGTGGTGTCTCCACAGTGCTCATCTTAGTTGAGCACTGGGTTTTTAGAGTATCCTTTTACCTGAGATCATCATAAATGCAGACACATTTTTCATATCCATCCCGAATGTGACTTCAAATCTCATGTTCCATCACTTGAACCATGTTGTTCTGTTTGTCCCTCCCTCTGGTGGGTCCCCATCTTCAGTGATATTAAGTTAGCCTTTACACTCCACAAGACTCCCACAGCAATCCTTGCTCTACCCATCAGCTCTAACTTGGTATTGAATTATCAGCTTCTTGATTTTGTAGGCGCATGGTGGCAGCTCTTGTCACCTGCTTTATATTAAATTTACAAGTGTGTGGAAGCAAGCATCTGAAATGCTGTCTTCCATATTGCAGGAGTGGACTGGAGGTCCAGGTTTCATCATTGTCCTTCAGACGAATGGACACTTACTCAGACCTCCATTATGTTGGATGCCTTAACAAAAAATTACTGGATGGTGTCTCAGCTTACAGATCACCTGAGAACCTGTTTGTGCTTAGCAGCATACCAGTCTATTCTCATCCCATGTTATAATTCCAAATGCAGGTCCTAGGAATGTGATACATTTGTTCCTCTGTTGTAGTAGCTATAAAATTTTGAAAGTGTGAAAAGTCTTAATTTTGTGTAATGTTTTTTTCTGTAACTGTGCTAAGTCAGTAATCTCTAACCTTATGTTGTTAAACTTGATAAAACATCAGTATAAATGTGACTACATGGTGATTCCACCAGATGGAAAAAAAGCGTGTTACACACCTGTGAAGAAAGCTGAGAATTGCTTATTGCATATCCTAGAAAAAAAAAAGTGCTATTTTTGTTTTATTAAAGACAACCAGAAACATAGTGTTGATGGATTCCTTTAGAACAGCCTGAGCTGGGCACTCCCAAAATGTTTTGTTGTGGTTGGATTTAATGCCTTAATTATTCCTAATTTCAGGGATTAAAGTGATAGGTAAAATCAGATAAAATTACCAGAAATTATCTGAAGTTGACAAATGACTCTGTAATGAAGAATTGTATGAGCTAAAGGCATGTAGTTTGGGAAAGACCTAAGGTGGGAAGTGTTATTTGTATTATTTGTATGTGTATTAGACACACATTTAACTAAAAAAGATGCAGTGGAATTTAATGTAGTAAATGAGGTTTTTTTTAACAGATTTACCAGGATGTAGTTAAGGGAAGATCAGGAAAAAGCATTAGTGAGATCTGTTAGGCCTGTGACACAGTACACAGGACCCCAAATGGCATCTCCTGTAACTGGTAGTCCCTCCTCTTGCTTTGGGTGCAGTCATCTTGTATGATTTTTGTTGGGCAGTTGGGCAGGCTGCAGTTTAAATTTCAGTAGAGTTGATTGCTGACCCTTGTTACTGTTTCCAGAAGTCTGTTCCAGAATCTTCTTTCTCTGTATCTGTGAATCCTCACGTCTGTAATTCAAATGATTTAGCTTAATTAGTAGTGGATTTCTGATGAAAGCAGCCTGGCTCCTTTGTGCATTCCTTTGTTAGGGGTGCATAATTCTCATTCTCTCAGTGTTCCTTCATGACCTAGCAAGCTTCAGTTCTCTACTGATGTCCTGCAGCCTCTCTGCACCTTGAATACTGGCCACCAGTTTGGAAAAAAATGTGGGAAAGAATTTGAGTGACTTGGACACTGGCTCCTCTCTTACTCTAGAGGTGCTGAGGAAGTACCTCAGGTGGTACAGGAGGATTTTTTTTTCATGATAATACAAGTGAGTTAATAGCAACCTTATGATGCTGCTTGGGAACAGAATAAATACTAGACTATTCACACAAGAAATTATGTTGGTTTTTTACTGTGTGCATGGTCTTCTACTATTTGCTGTTGCATTTCCTCTTTATTTTTGATAGTCCAGCCCTTGAAATGTCTTGATTTTTCTATGTGATAATTCCAGTCTTCCTCAATTGATGCTATTAACTTTGTCTCTTCAGAAATTTTAGTTTAAAAATAGGACTTAAACATTTAAAAATGGGAAATAAAAGCATGAAACAAATTACAAGACTGATTATTGAGGAACTGTGTCCTAATGCTACTCTGTCACTGTGTTTGTCCTAATCTTGTTCAGCCCAGAGGTCATAACATAATCCCAGTCTTCTCAAGTATTAGCAAAATTTCACTGTAAGAGGTGGTCTATTAGATTGAAGCCCAGGAAGATTAGATACATCTTCAATCAAAGCTCAGTTTAACTCTCCTATTGGCAAAGCAATCATGCAAACTTGTTGGACTCACATTATGTTAATTGTGAAGCAGTGTTACACTGTAAGCAATTATGCTTAAAAGCAGCAAACGTCAATAATTTGCTCTCTGACACATGGAATAGGTTTCTGAAAAGAAATTATTTCATATTACATATTTAATTGGAAATATTTAGTCACAGTATTAACTCATTCTTAGTGTCCAGATCCCAGTATTTTTACCTTTCTTACTTGTAAAGGACAGTATGGTACTTACGATTTATTTTTCTAGTGATGTGCTAATGAGAAAAATATTTTCTTCTACTTACAGAATTATCAAGCCAGTGCTGATGATTTCAGCAAGGTACTTCTAATAGATCCAAATGTTCTTGAAGCACAAAAGGAATTAGAGGAGGTAACCCAACTGCTTCACTTCGATGGGAGTGCTGGAGCTGGCAGTCAGCAAACACATGGGAAGAAAATAACCATACAAGAGGTGGTGTACCTGTTCATTTCTTAAAAGCAAACACAACAGAAGCTGCACATTTGAAGAGATAATACTAAAACTTTTGTTTGCCCATCTTGAATCTATATCTTTGTGGGGATGGTGTTGTATTTTTCACATCATTTTGAGGGCGTATTGGAGGATTTTTACATATTGTAAAGCCTGGACTTCTCACTAGTGTATTCAGAACTACAGCAGAAAGGGAAAATAGTCCATTTAGATGGCACTAAACTCAAATATATGCTCCTTGTAAACAAAAGCTGCTTAAGCTTTGAAATGATTTTACAGCGTGCAGCTGTGAAATAGCAGTTTTGTTTTTGAAGTCTGTGCTCCTTGGGCAGCCTCTGGGTCTGTGCTGGCAGAGGTTTGTGGTCAGCAGATGTGCTGGCTGCTCCTGTGCTGGTCCTAAAGTTACGGGTGTGAAAAATGAAATCCTACCCTAAAGAGCAAGAGTTAAACATCTGTAGGATCTTACAAAAGAAGCAGAGGATGTAATGTTATGTACAGGATCAAAACGTTCACTTTGCACAGTTCTGGGCAGAATTAGGTGATGAAAGGATTTTCTCAGTCATCTGATATTTTTGGATTGTAGCATTTCTGGTCGTTTAAGAATTCTTTTTCTCCTTTTCATTTAAAAATGTATAGTTAAAATACATAGTCACCAGTCTGTAAAGTGATACTGTAATTTGATAATGTAATTTCAGAATGTGGTATTATGGAATCTGCAGTTACTAATATAGGAAAGAAAATAAGTTCTTTAAGTACTTCAGGTTGTCACGAGCTCGTGGGATTTTACGTAACCAGCATAAGCTGGTATAGTGTTAGTTAAGCTCTGAGTGGTGGCAGACAGTGGGACCTGGAAAGTGTGCAGAGGGAAGTGACCACATTGTTCAGGGACCAGCTAACTACATTGCTGGTGATTTTTCTAGGGGTGATGCAGGAAGCATTTATGTTTGCTGTCATAATTAAAACTGCCTCTGTGGAGAGGCTTCTCTCTTTCACCTGCTGTAGT
The DNA here is from genome assembly GCF_048771995.1 of Taeniopygia guttata. Classification (NCBI taxonomy): domain Eukaryota; kingdom Metazoa; phylum Chordata; class Aves; order Passeriformes; family Estrildidae; genus Taeniopygia; species Taeniopygia guttata. The sequence continues at coordinate 130,856,195 of NC_133026.1, forward strand.
ACAAAGTAGTCTTTTTCCATGGAAACAGACTGCAAAGAAAAACAAAATTAGAAAAATAATTTGTCACCATTTATTCTGTGTTAATCAAGCTGTGATTATATAAAAGGTTATTATATAAGGTTTCTCCCTCGATTCTAAGGATTGTTGAAAAATAGAACAAAGTGTCTTTAAGCCTAATGCAGTATTTTCCAAAATTACTAATCCCCCTGTTCTAGGCAATACAGGTAATACAGAATCTTCAGACTTTTCAAAATGCGTGGCATTCAGAGACCCTGTTCAGTAACTTTTAGTCAGGTTATACTAATTTCACAACTCTTGATGGCTTGAAATAGATTTTAGCAAATGTATTTGACCCCATAGTTAAATTTTAGTAACTGCTTCATGGAACTTGATAGAGGCTGCAGTTTCAGGAGAAGTTAAGTGCATAGTGAGGCAGTTTATCCATGCTGAGCTTTTTTTTCCCCAAAACAAGACTCCAAACAGCAACCTGATCCAGCTGCCATGTGCCTGTAGTGCCCTGGAGGCACGGCAGAGAAATGAAACATGGGTGTCTGCTGCCTTGACTCCAGCTGCCCCTGTCTTCTGGAACTTCACATTTGATACATTTGATGTGTAGAGTCCTCCTTTCTTCCAATGCTCTCCAGGGGCGATTCCACAGTGCAGTGCCAAGCAGTGAAAAGGAGGTGTAAAAAACCACACTTTTGACTGTGAGCCTTTAAAGGTGAATTAGAGAGGTCCTGTTCTGGGGGCAGTAGGATATGGAAGAACATGAGATTGCCTTTCTTTGATGAAGAGCAGACTGCCAGCTTTAATCCAGTGATAGGACAGATAAATGCAGTTTATGAAGCTTCAGGTTATCTCTGTGTCCACATTAAGTGACCTGTTGTCACTTTGTTTGTGAAGGTGACTGAAGCTGATGAAGAGGAAGAGAGGCAGTTTGCTACATCAGAAGATGCAGAGACTCGCCGTGTTCCTGCTGAGGAGGCTGTTCCAAAGCCAGTGCCAAGGAGGGCCTCTGAGAAGCGCCGTGTTTCGGAACCACCCAATGCTTATGACTTCGGTCAGATGATAAATGCACTGAATGCCAATAAGGATAAAGCTGCTTGTGCAGATCTTTTAACAGTTACTGATCCAAAAACATTGCCGGTGCTGCTAAGTAACAAACTCGAAGGAGAAACCCTTCTGATTTTTATCCAGTCATTGGAACATTACATAGCTGGAAAAGATCCTGGCCTTGCATATCAGCACCTTTTCTACTTGAGCAAAGCAGAAAGATTTAAGGTAAGAACCTAGACTGATTCAATATGTACTCAAATTGCACAGAAACCTAAAGGAAATTTTCATACCTTAAAAGGAAAAAACACACTGACTTTTGTATCTCTGTCAGATATTACGATTTTCAGTCAACCTGTGCTGACTACAAAATAATTTGTTGGGTTTTTTTCAGGTGGTGCTGGCTCTTCTCAGCAAAAATGAAAAAGGAGAGGTACAGCAACTGTTTGACTTACTTTCAAAAAGCTGGAGTGATCAGTACTCACTGGAAGATCTTGAGAGCCTTAAAAAGGTTTATGAACTGTAAGAAGTTAAAGTTTATCGGCTGCATGCATATAGTTATTGTTAGAAGATGAAGTAATGAACTCTGCACACTTGCCTGGGTTCAAGTGGGTCTTTACCTGGGCTGCTGGAATTCTGTTCTGTTTTGAAAGCATATGAACATTTAAAACTTGCTGCTCTTTTCTTGTAGTTGTATACATCTCTAGAATTTAATCCCTGTCTGTGTTCAGTAACAGAGTTCATTTCATTTGGCATATTGATTTTATTTAGACTCAGAAAAATAGATGTTACATTATATATGCAATGTGAAACACCTTGATGGTACAATAGGTAAATACACTTTGGTCATCACTTGTTACATCATTTGTGAGTTCTGTGTTCTTGTAATAAAGAAGTGTCTTCAAGATAAATGGGTCAGTTAGCAGTAACTTTGCTAAAATGAGTTTACAAGAAGTATTAACATTTTTCAGAAAACTCCTGTTGGCCATCTGTTTGTTCACTATTCCCAGTCTTTACAAAAGTAGATTTAAATATTTTGGCTCAATAAATCTTAACAAAAAACGTGAGTGAATTGTTGATCAGTGTGTCATGGAAACAGTTATTAAATGGATGGGTATGTTTTTAACAAGTGAGTAATTTTTTGTGCACAGAGAACTTTTTTCCTGTGTGTGCAGGAGGATGGCTGGTTTTCTGACTTCTTTTGGGCAGTGACGGAAAAACAAGTGCCTGCACTGCACAATAGAAATATTTAACTCTGAGTTTTGTATTCAGATTATTTAAAATACCAGCTATTTCTGTTTACAGATATATTTATAAAACGAAACCAATTTTTTGGACCAGTATGATTTTTTTAATTTCAGACATTTACTTATGTTTTATATTTGATTCTGACAAAGTTCCTTCAAAGTTGAAGCTTTTAAATTTCTCAGATACCCCGATGCCTTCTTTGCATAGATGATATAAATGTATATCAAACTCACTTAGCACTGCAGAAATATCATTAAGAGTGTTGTTCTAGTGAAAGTTTTTCTCAGGTGTATAATAATTAATAAAGATTTTTTTTCTTGAAAAGTACAACTATGGCTTCTTTTCTGTTCAGTACACTTTAGGCTTGTAATTCTGAATGTGGATTATGAGTTTCAGCTTGGAGTGCCAAGCATGAGGGTTTTAATTGCTAAAGCATCATCAGTACAACTGATACTTAGCAATTAATGGGTTTTCAGTTTGTCTGTGTGTGATGTCCTCAGATTAAGGCAGACCCTAAACTTCGGCTGTGAAGTAAAACACTAACATTGCCTGCAGTCATTTTGGTGATGGTCCTGCCTCCTTCAGGTTTCATTGAAATTGGCTTCCTTTATAGACGGCCTTTGGGAAGGCCTGACAGGCAGAACAATTTCTAGAGACACAGAACTTGGATTGAATCAAACACATGTAAGGGACTGTACCTTGGCCTGAACAGCTCAAGCCAAGGGCACCAGTCTGCAGCACTGAAGGGGCCATATTACACAACTGGAATGCATTTTGGGGGCAGGGGATACAGAATGGAATAACTCTGGGTGTGGATTTCACCATTTGTTTGACAGGTACAGGCTGCCTAAGTCTGTTCCTCTTGTCTCAATCTGGGAAATTGCAGGAGAAATCTCTGCAGCCCCCAGTAGCTGCAGCTGGACAGCAGACGTGGGGTCACCTGTCAAAGACAATGTCCTTGGCCAGGTGAGGCTGAGTGGCCTCTGCACAGAGGCAGCCACAGCCTCCCACGTGTGGCACTGGAGCACAGAGGCCTCAGAGACAGCAGAACTGCGATGAGAACTGAGCAGTAGACGAGATTTGTCAGCAGTAAAATTATACAAGAAATAAAAAGGACAACTAGAAAATGGTCTGTGTATTAACACTTGGCTAGAATAACTCTCCAAGTTGCAGAAAAGTATATCTAGTGAGATACTAGGAAGTTCTAAGCTTAATAATGGAGCTTTGTGCGTTATCTTAAGGCTTACAAGCAGGTATTGTATTCGAAATAAATGAGCATTGTTTTAACCAAAGGTAAATGTGCTTATAGTGGTTGGGTGGAACTACTGTCAATATGCTTTTGCTTTGTGTGATTGGTCAAAAATAATTTAAATTAACTTGTAACATTAAGTTCTTTGCTGCCTGGGATGTGAGCTGCTGGCATCTTCCTGTTGTCCTAACCATGGAATGAGACTGATGCTGTAAAATAAACAGCTCAAGATGGGTTTCGCAACAATCCCGTCCTGTTGGTGATTTGTACACAGACCCCTGGCCAGCGATACAAAAGCTGCTCCTTCCTCACCCTGGGATCTGCTGCAAAATGTGTTTTGTGTCCCATCTGTGTAATGGCCAGCAGGGGCAGCCACAGAGCTGAATTACTGCTTTCCTCACTGCTGGGCCAGGAGCTCATCTGTCCCGCGGCAGGCCCTATCCCTGACACTCCTGGTCTGATTTTTCCCTCCTATTTTTGAATGCTCCCGTGTTTTAAATCTTGTTTCTGCTCTATGCTTGACCTTTATTTGCTGCTTTTTTGCTTCCCTCTGCCCTCCATAATCAATCTCTTCTGCAGCTTTGGCTGCTCTGCCAGGCAAAGGTAGGGCTGTAGCTGCCACCTCAGTGCTGCAGTGCATGGCCTCAGTGTGGACACAGCACCTAGAAAGAACAAAGTGGGCTAAAGGGGGGAGCAAGAGCACCCCAAATGTCTTACCTGGCTTTGTGGCAGGGAGACCCCAATCCCAGCATGGAGTTATGCCTTTGGCTTGTCACTCACCCACTCGGTGTCAATGTGGACCTCCGTAAAAACAAACCAACCAAGCCCAACAGCAGGACAAAGCAGGAGAGCACTGGTTCTGCGGGTGACGGAAGCAGGGAATGAATGTGACCCTGCGGTGGCAATAACGCAGCCAGTCACACGCCCAGAGGATGTGTCCCGCACAGCCGAGCTGACCTGGCCTGCACGCACCCAACTGCTCCTGGGCACAGATCCCTGGTTTTCACACAAAAGATGATAGCAAGATTCTTTCTGTAACCAGGAAAAATGCAGTCAGTGGCCAGGGAATACCATGGGAACACTGTTGTCATTTTGATCCTTTCAAAGTATTTTTGACGTTTTTCGAGAAGCCAGCTCCAGGCTGACAGGGACTACCAGGGCTGAGTGTCAGCATGGCAGGGTTGTTTCCCTGGCCAAAAAGTCAATGTACCACAGGGCCACCACTCTTCCCACTCTCCCTGCCCAGTGCGTGTAGGCAGTGGTGAGAGCTCAATTACTGGCACAAACCACACTCCTTGCCCTTATGTGGGATGTATTTCCACTTATCAGAACCTGCTCTGCTTTATATAATCCAGTTGCACAAATAAAGGGCTACTCCTGTGGCTGCCAGGCCTTTCAGAAGACTTTGTTCACAGCAAGGAACAAAGCTTCTTCCCCACTGTAATCAAGATTTATGACCCAAGTCAGTGTAACTCTGCTCAGTGCCTGTGAGCTGCAGCTACCCAAGGGATGCTGCACATGGAGCAGGGCTCATCCCAGCTGGCTGAGGGGGATGAATTATCACAGACCCGAGTCCTGCTCCTGCTCTGGGCACCTCCAGCTGTGGCAGTGCCATTTCCTTGCAGCCCTGTGCCACTTCTCCAGTGCTCCTTGCTAAATGCCCCCCTCATAAACACAGTCAGGGACGTGGGAGTGGTTTTCCTTGTAAGCAAGAGGGATTATAAAGTGCACCTCACACAGAATGCTGTGCTTAGAAATGTCCCAAGAATGGGGCCTCTGAGTAAAAGGAAGCTCAAGCCCACACAGCTCCATCAGCAGAGCTCTGGCGCCCAAAACACAACCACTCCAATTGAGGCTGTTGGGAAATTTAATGTCCTTATTGTTGAGATGGAATCAACAATGAAGCCAGCTTTCGTAAAGCCAGCTCACCAGGATCTGGTGCAAGGAGAGCTGTACCTGGCAGCTTGCTGGGTTTGCCCCCAAAATGCTTCCTGCTGGTCCCTGTGTGCAGGCAGGTGCTGAGACAGCCACACCTCAAAGATACTCAACCACCCAGCCTGGCACAGGAGCGAGGTGCGACAGCAGATTCATCTCCAGAGCCATCTGCCAAGACTTGGGGTTGTGTTCAGCACAGAAGTTCAGTGTCACCCCTAAGGCTGTGGATCCAAGTCCTCCTTTTCCTCCAGACCAGCTCTGATTACCCAGTACCTCACAGGCGCTCTTCTCCATTCTCCTACCCTTTGAGACCGAAGACAACAAAGACACTGCCACCTGTCTGGGGCTGTGCTTCTCAACACCATCGGGCCAGGGGTTCTTCAGTCCTCACAGGGAAACCATTCTGCTCCCACAGCACCACCAGATTATTCCATCTGGGAAGAGCAGTGTGTCACCTTTGGGACTGGCAGAAGCAGGGAAGGTGGTAAATGTGCTCTTCACTTCTTGGTCATTTCACAAAGTGATTCTAAATTAAGCTCAACATCATTCTAAAGTTTCTGTTCAGGACTGCCACAATTTCACCTGAATTAGAATATTAATGGGTTTTAGGTTCATTAATTCTAGTATTTTTCATACTAGAAATATGCTACATATATTCTAGTATCTTCTGCTTGATTATTCTTAAAATGCATTATTATCCATGAGAGTGATGGTATTACTAAGTAGGCAACTATTTAAAACTCAATCTGAATGACTGGAAGAGATGTAAGACAGTCAAAAAACCTTTATGCAACAGTAAAAAGTAATTAGCTCATACATGCAAAACTTTTGTGACACTGATTGAATGAAAGGATGGATGTACAAGCCTGGATGCTTCACTACAACAAAGACATGCAAACACCATGAGGAAAGCTTTTATGATGGCTTTTATCTAATGTTGTAACTATCTCAAATAGTCTCAGATACAGAAGGTATTAAATTTCCTCAAGATCCACGACCTCACATGAATTAATCAAATTGGCCAGGATTCATGAAAAAAATTTCTGAAAAAAAACCCCACCGTATTGGGACATCAGATGTAAACTTGATCTTCCCTGTAATTTATTTCAGTGCAAAAAAATGTTAGTGAATTCTTACAGTAAATCTGTAAATATGAGACTCATCTTCTCCATTAGTGTATTAATGGAAGCGTATATTTTACTTTTTTATAGACTCAAAATTCAGTGCTGCATTCAATTTATTGGTGCTGTTGAGACTGCCTATGAAATATTGCCTCTGAATTTAAAAATATTACAAAATTAATCAGCAAAACCACTTTCTGCCAAACTTACCTCCAGAAAAAAACTTACCTGCATTTTAACATTACCTCTTACTTAAAGCGATGTAAAAATTATCAGATGATTTTGGAGTGACTGAAAATAATGGTTATTATGTGATAAAATTTATTTACAAGAGTAAACCATATTTCCAATTAGCTGCATAACAAAACTGAGGTCCTGAGAAATTAAGAGGTAAATAACTCTTAGAGGAAATAACTCTTAAAAAGAGTTAATTAAGAAATTAAGAGGAAATAACTCTTCCCTCTGAGAGAAGTATAACTTGCATATGGGTTTGGAGTGAGGCAATCCAGCTTGGCCTTCTGCAATGCATCCCCATCGGTTTCAGTTTCTCACTTCCCTGGCCTCTCATGATGCAGGTGAGAAAATGAGCCTAAGGACCAGTCAGTTCAGCTCAGCAAAAAACACCAGGTGTTACCCAGAAACACTGGCCAGTCTGTGGTGTTTCAGAAAGAACTCTGTGCAGACCATGTGAACTGAGAAGAGCATCACTTTAGACGGAGAAAACAGAGTTTGAGTTTAGTCAGCCATCTGACTTGTGCCAAGATGGTGCAGTTTTGTTTAAAGAGCTCCTGCCAGAACAGCATCCCTCTCCCAAAACCATTTACTGTTCTGCCTGCCAGAGAGGCAGATCAGATTCCTTTTCATCTTAGAGAAGGCTGAAATCTTGTACAAAATGCAACTGTCTTTAGATCTTATATTTCCAAGAATCAGAACATTCAACTTCCAAAGCACATCTAATCAAATGAAAATATTTAAAGGCAGCAAGAGATTAGAGCAGTCAGGAAAAAAGGCTCCCTGGGAACACACATATTTTCCTAAGGCTGATCAGCACATTAAACAACAGACCACTAGAAGTCAGTATTTAGACATTTATTTCAGATATGCAGTTTACACGCATATTATTGAGCAAAACCGAATTGCAAATATACAAATACTGTAACAAGCATTACCAAATAACGTAACTGGCACTAGTGTTATAAGCTATTACTGAAACTGGTGAGGATAAGTCATGGAAGAGGACTGTAGCTCATGGCATTCTTTTCATCCAATCAAACCTCCAGTAGCACCATAATGGCAATACATGAAACACAAGACAGAACATTGTTAACTGTTATTGTGAGATTCACAACTTTTTTTCATTTTAGTGAATTACTTTGCAAAAAAAATGTTAACAGTACAGGCGCTTTGGCCAACTTCAGCTTGTGTTCAGCTGTACATCTTCCATACGCAAAAGAAAAAGAAAATAGCCAGCATATTTGGAACCCATCTTTGCACTTAGGCAGTCATTGCACTGCACTTAAAATTCTGGGACTGAAGACAGGCATGTCTTGCAAAGAGATGTCAAGTCCACTAAAGCCTGAGTGTGTCTTTGGTAGGCCAATACCTCATTATTGTATCTACGACAGTCATTTTATTCACTAGGATTTTCTTTTGTGATCCAAGGTGGCCAAAGAGGACATTCTGGAAAACATTACAGTAAAATCCTCAGACGACCAGGCACTTCAAACCCAGTCTTTTCCAAAGGCACCAAGAATGGATGGGGCACCAATTTTCCCCCTAATGAAAGGTGACTGCATCCACTTTTCTACAATGCTTAGAAATCACTGGATTGTTATTTTAGAGTTTTTATACACTATATAGTAGCCTTACCTGCTGCATGATTGGTTGCATGAATAAATAGGTAACCCCACTGTTCTACACAGGCAATGTCTCCATTCCACCATATCTTAAGTACCCATTTCTTATGTTTTGAAATTATGTAAAAGCCATAACCCTGCTCAAAGTGTACACACATACCAACACTTCTGACACAGGCTACATCCGTCTGAAGATATGTTGTTCATTCCACATGCATTCTAAATACAGTGTGTCCAGTTAAGAAACAGAATTGTCATTCTGAATATTCACTGTTGAAGTATGTTTGTGTAGGTCTCTGCAGGTCTTTGCTTCCCTTAAATTTAAGAACTCACACAAGAATGGTTTTAGGTCACTAATGCTCAGCTAACACCCTTTATCCCAAATCCCATTATTTTCCAAGTGAACAGTGCAGGACATATTATTCATTTCAGCATTTAAGAATTTACCATTTTTTATCTAAATACACCAAGTATACACTTTCAAGCAAAGTTGTGGCAAAAATACAAAACATGGACATATTTGTACTGCTGTAATGCACTTGGTTAAAGCCTTCATGTCTCTTCACACAGGTCGAAGATCCATAGGAAGTATTTTGCCTTATCAGACAAATATATAGAAAATGCAGTTGTATCAAAACCTTGCTTCTGCTGGTCACCTGAAACTTATGGAAGTCGCATGTGATTCAACCAGCTTTGACAGGGCTCTTTAGTGGCAAATATATTTTGCAGCACTTAAGAGATTTACATTTCAGTCTGAATAGCAGTGCTTAATTCCACAGCCTGTTGTGAATGGTTGTTGTTTGTTTCTTTCAGTGTTTCACCAACACCAAAATCTGCATCTGTCGAAGATCTGTTATTAGTGCTTTCCTCAGCAATGTAACTCAGCTGTGGAACATCAGTGCTCGGGGCTGCTGGAACAGGCACAGGGATTCCACTCGGCTGTGGAGAGTTTTCCAAGCGATCATTTTCCACCTCTGGGAGAACACTGACTGTGGTAAAGCGAGTGTGGTAGTCGCTGGAACCATGGCTACAGGAAGTTTTCATACTTTCCATATCTGAGCAACTGAACTCAGAGAAATGGCTGGAGTGTGAATCTGCTACAGATGGAATACTATCGCTCAGAGAGGGACAGTCAAATTCACTGGAGTTTGTGCTTTGCTGCTCCAACAGCTGAGCATCCATGTCCTCCCTCGTCTCATTAATCTTCATGCTGCTCTTCTTTCTCAGCTTACCTTTGCACTTCTTGCCCGCCGTGCTGTCCTTGGACCACTTGGAGGCGCCGGCTTTGCCCTCGGGCGGGCCGGAGCAGCCGCGCCCGGCAGCGCCGCCCTCCTCCACGCTGCTGCTCCCGCTGTGGTGCCGGAACTTGGCTGGCTTGGATTCGATATCCACCTGCACTTCCAGGCTGTTACCTTCCCTAGAACAGGGGAAAATCCGTCAGTGTAAGCGTTCGTCGGAGGGTGGAACAAACTCTTGCTGCCTTCCAACATACACAGTGAAAGTGAGAGGGATGTTGTTTGTAAAGAGAAATGTTTAACCAAATAAACAGCCCAAAGGGAAACACAAATTCTGAACGACCAAACGCTTTACTGAGCTACAGCAATGGTGTTCCTCTTTGGAAATAACCCTGGCAAAATGCAGAAAGCAGTCACATGTTATTCCATTTGTAACAAAATCTACAGTTTCAAAGTGTATTCTTGAATGTAGAACAGCTGAGGCATGCTTAAAATATCCTTTAATAAGCAAGGCTTATAAATATTCTATTTTCACCACCTTTCCCTTACCTGTCCAAAGGGATGTAGGAGTTCAGAATGGATCCTGCCATTGCTTTGGTACTGGCATTGTCACTCACTGTTCCCAAGCTAACTGTGCCAGATTCTCCACTCAAACTGTATCGTTCTTTCTGCACATCTGCTTGTACTTCCAGTCTTTGAAAGAGAGAGAGAAAGTTACATATACCACCACAACAGTTAAAGCACACTTTCTGAAAATTAGTGGCACCTTGTAGATGGCAGTAAGTAAATAAGTCAGTAATTATTAAATAGTTCCTGAGTCACTCCAGTACAGATGGATTTATTTACCCTACTGACACATGTTCTCCGTTCCCACTGCCAAAATTACTATTTTTTTATTAAAACCAAGCAAACAAAAACACCTCAAAGCACAGGAAAGGCACAGCTTGGTGGCTGCAGACCAAAGGAGTCAGGAGTTCTGACTTCTGGGTGAGGTGCACCAGAGAACAAAACTGCTTTAGAGATGAGCTGCCTCCCTCTGACTCCTGCCTACAGGCAGCTCTCCTGGGAAGCCTAAACAAAAGCAAAGTCTTGAGGATTATGGTCAGACAGAATCTCTTGAAAATCAGTAAGTTTGTCAGGGTGTTTATCCCCCAGAGAGACACCTCCTTTTAACAGGAACTGACATCAAAAAGCAGAACTTGGGGAAGCCGGGGACGCGCACTCGCTGTGCCTGCACGTGAGCAGGGCAGGGCTGGGCAGGGCTGGGCAGGGCAGGGCTGGGCAGGGCTGGGCAGGGCAGGGCAGGGCAGGGCAGGGCAGGGCAGGGCAGGGCAGGGCTGGCAGCAGCTCACCTGTTGAAGCAGCTGACCATGGCGCTCCCCGAGAGGCTGCCCGTGATGCTGGCCCCGGCCAGGGCCATGGTGCTGGCAGTCTCGCTCAGGTTGTCCCGGATGGCTCCAATCCTGTCCATGTGGCTGCCACTGGCGCTCAGGCTGCCCGTCAGGCCCCCCACGCTCCCCTCCCCTATGCTGGGGTTGTGACGCGCCTCTGCCACCGACGTGGCATCTGCAGAAACAGAGAAGGCTCCTCAGCCACGGAAGCAGCACTTAGCTGTTTCCAGAACGTGACTATGAGAGCTGTTTCTGAAATAATGCTGAGAAGAAGGATTTATAGAACATACGGTCACAAAAAGGGAACTTTGTCCAAAAAAAAATCACAAAAACCCAGAAACAATTTAAAAGGCACTTGTATTGGTGCTGCTATAATGGTTATGCCTGACATCACATACTTAAGACAGCAAAAAAATAAACATGGGTACGACAGCAAACATGGATGAAAGGAATGCAGAGGGACCCCATCACACAGGGTAGTGCCACATAATCAAAAAATTGAAGTATCAGACCAGCCTTTAGTTGGCCCTATTAAAAATAAAACATCTAACCAGCTTCCACAAACCAGGATTCTGAAATAGCAACATTAATATTATGTTAAAACCCTAATCTATGGAGAAGACCTGAGTTTGGCTTTGATTAAAATGGGCAGTAACATTTCTAATACAGCCAGCACAAAATGACACAGAGAAGCAATTGTCATCTGAGAGGTGCAATTTCAGCAATGAGCAAAAGCAGCCCCAAAATCAAGTAACTACTCCAGTATCAAGTCACAAAGCCCATATTTATAGAAAACAGAACACTGAATTTTCTTACCTACAGCTGCATTTGTTCCACCAACATTTATATCATTTTCATCATCAAATTCTATCCTGACACCTTTTCCATTTCCAGCTGACACACCACAGCCTCCACTTCGGCAGAGGGAAATTGGAACAACTCCATACACATAAGCCAGCATAATAGGAACACCAATACCTACGGAGGGAAGTAGAGTCTTTCATTAAAAGTGACTTTTACTTTTGAGCCTTTCATAAAGGCAACTTCATTTTCCAAGATTACTTAATATATGGTTTATATTACACTTGAAAGAGATCAGGAGGGAGCAAAATTAAGAAATATTAGTAAATCACTAAGGTGAAATGACAGGAAAGTACTTTCAGCAGGCAGAATGTCTTCTTTCAGCACTGGTAGGATGAGAAGCTTAATGATTGATGAACTAATACTTTCCCTATGCCCATAACATACTTTACAAACAAAATTAAAATCCGTTAAAGATTCACAAAAGTTCCACTGGGGACTCCACTGTTCCACCTGAGAGGTAGAAATAGCAGAGATCTATTTCAAATGTTACTCAACTAAAAATGTTAGTACCTCTACTACTTTAGTAAGGGGCTTCAATTTACATCCACTTAAGGGAGACATGGCCTTGCTATCAATTTAACAGGACTTAACATTATTATTACTCTGGGATTTTTCAATATATATTTTCCTTAAAAGTAAACAATTCAGTGGAGTACAGTGTCAGGAATTAAGGGAAACCAGCCAAAGGAACTGTAGACTAATGCACACACAGATACACACACCTCCATCCCACCACTTCGAGTGGACAATGGAAGTTAGTCCTTTGGCAAATGAATTAAACCATTCTATGGCTTTGCTGATGGAAGTATGACAGAAGGTACAAAAACCAGCAGATTGAAAAATGTCAAGCTGGCACATTCTGAAAAAGTCAGGAGAGAAGCCAACCTAATAGAAAGGCTACTCAATCTATTCTAAAATAAGGGTTCCAAAGTCTCCTTCACTACAAATTGCTCACATTCAACGAGGAACTCCATACTCTTATGGTCATTGTTTCAGAAACCACACAATGCCCTGAGACTGGAGGCCATTTGTTAATGGCAACGGGGCAAGAGCAAAACTCCACAAAATAAAACCCAACTGCTTTCCCTGGAAAGGCATGTTTCCTCTCTGTTCAGGAATAAGAAACAGCTTGAGAGAAATGAAGTAAGGCAGATCTATAAATACAACTATGAGACTCTGTGCCCCACCACCTGTTTAGCAGGGAACTGACACCACAGCCACATGAGAACAATGCAATGCAGACTGACACCAGTTTCATGGGTGCCATATCCTCATTTGCACAATGGTCCACCATTGATAACAAGCAGTTTAATGCCACAAAAACTGAATCCTCACTGGCTAAAAACTGAATCCTCACTGGCTAGAAGTGACCTCATCTTATGGAGGTTACTCATTACTCTCTGATCATTGTTTCTGGCACAAGGGGGAACACTGCAGGCAAAACTGTGTGCAGGGGGCTGATCCAGCTTAAAACTAAATGGTGGATCTTAGTGTAAGTCAGCTATCCACAGCAGCTTACTGTGCAACTATGAAGATGCCTATGCTGCAACAAAGAAGCATGGCAGTGCCAGGCAGGCCCCCTCCTTTCAACAAAAAAATCTGGGTTTACAGTGATCTTGAAATTATCTGGGAAGATGAGACAACTATTTTGTAAGGAACAGCAAGATTCTCCTTAAAGGCTATCCTCAACAACCACCATGATAAACACTGTGATGCAATTTGAAATGACTCCCAGGGCAAAACAAGTGGTTTGTCAACTACTGCAATGTTAAGTGTAAGAGACTATTTTTGTTGTGCATGGAAAAAATTTTGATATGAAGATATTAAAATATTAATAGACTCTGTGGCAACAGGTTTTTTTCTTCATCATTTAAAAAATGTTTAAATATTTCATTTTTAAAAGCCAGAAGAGACAATGTGGAAACATCAGTTTTGAAGATAAAAATTAGTTTTAGTTCTTAGGAAATGCTACATTAAAATCAAGTACTGTACTCTTGACTCTGCCCTGATAAATGTGTAGCCTCAGACTCCTCCTTGTCTTGGTTCCTTCACCTATAAAAGGAAACTACAGCACTTAGCTCTGTCATTCATGAGTGTTTATAGAGTTCTGGTTGCAAGGTGCTACCAAGACACAAAACAGTAGTATTTGCTTACCTACAGTTACTGCAGCTACAACTGGAGAAACAATTACAGATAAGGTTACACCACCTGCTATAGCCAAGTTTCGCTTGTGCTTTGAAATGTCTTTGCCTTCGTATCGATTGTGAATCTTGAAAGAAGAAAATAAAAGGGGTTTAGAGTATTATCAACATCAATAATACATTGCTGCAAGGATGGAAGAAGTGCAATCATCACTTCTATGCAATTATTTATTTCTTATCTCAAAGTAAATAAAATTTACATATATCCTAATTTTAGGCAACCTCTTACAAGTAAGAAGTCCTTCCATCCAGCAATTAAGCATTTATTCTCAGCCTCAAGTTCAAAGAGCTAACTAATTGAAGAGCTTTGTTTAATCATTACTCCAGCTTACATGGCTGGGAAAAGTACACAAACTTTCAGGAAAAAGGAATTGCCACATATGATCAAATTGACACATCTTATTCCCAGTCGTCTGTTCCCTGAACAGTATGGAATTGAAACTTTCAGAGATTACTAGATCTATAGAAAAAGGTTGACATAACAGAGCCACAAGAGAGCCTTCACCAAACATAGCCTGGAAGGAGGGGAAAGCAAGAACTCCATTGCTCCAGCACCCCCTTAGGACAAGCTGTTGAGACAAGAAATGTTTTTGCAAACCTGAGTCTTAGCTGTGCCTCTGTTTACTGAGGAACCTGCTACTCAAACCTCTTACTGATGGTTCAAGTTTGTAATAACTCTGAAAGGTGACTGCCTTAAACTTACCTGCCACACACCCCACAAGAACCTGAAAGGCTTTTAAAGATCACTGCTATACAGAGATTTCTCACATTTGTGTTTCATTTACTCTGTAGGAATATGGTTTCTCTGAGGTATGCACAACATCTGTCATCATTCTTGGCTAAGCTATAATTACAAAGAACAACAGGTATCTAAATGGCTGTCACAAAGCCAAGTTAATCCTCACTCCATCTAAGGAAGAATACAAAAGATGAGTGCACAAGAAGACAATGACAAAAAATGAGTTGCATGTCATGCTTTCTAAATAGCATGTCATTGAATGCTGTGCTTTCTAAAATGTCACTTCAATTAGAGATTTGGTAGGGTTGTCTCATTTTGGAATAAACAAAGTCTTTGTTCAGGCAAGGCAGGCAAGGAAAGGGCAGTGAAGGCACTGTGCTTTGTGCAAAGAGAATGCATTTACTTGCTCTGAGGTACATTATACAGAGCACTTGAACATTGAACATTCCTAAGAATTAAAAAGGAAAAAATGAACATGAACACTCTCACAGTATGAGTGTGTAAGAATTATAAACCCAGAAAGATTAGGTTTCATGAGGCTCTGAGCAATTAGCAGGATTGCCTAAGGCGCTGAATTTTACTCTTATGGACAATTACGACTCTTGAAACAAAAGGCATAATACAACAAACAGATATCCATAAAAGCAAAAAAAAAGTGAATGTAAGGAAGAGGTTACAGAGTAGAAATTGGTTTAAAACATCAAGATAGAAGGTTACACTGGTAGAAACTACTATGAAATAAAAATAAGAAACTTCTGGACATTGAATTAATAAAGAATAACCAAACAAAAATATTAGGCCAGAAGAGGGATTTCAATAAACACAGAAACCTATCAGGCTACAAGACTTGTATCTATAAAACCAGAATACGAGCACTTCCTCAAGGAAATTCTATCAAAGCACAAGCACAAACTCTTCCAATGAAAGGACAGAAAGAATGTTGAAAAAGAACAGTGAAGCTTCCTTTACCAAAGCAGCAGCAGCATTAAGGAAATAGAAAGTAGGTCAGATTACTACAAATGAGTATAGAAGAACAGCATGAGGGTGTCAGGCCAAAATCAGAAAGGTTAAACTAGAGAAGACAAAAAGCAAGGGATATCAAAGTAAAGAAGAAATTATTCTACAAGTACAGTGCTGGTAAAAGAGACCAAAATGGTTCAATTTTCTGTTTAACAAAAATGAAAGACAGCTAGGAGATGAAACTGGAGACGTGTCCCTATTTTTTTTCTCTTCAGTTGTCATTAAAGATCAACTGTAAGCCAGACAACTGGTGACAAAGAAGTAACGGCTGTACAAATACAGCAGATTGGAGTGTACTTACATGAGCTGATCTGAGAAATACCTCAGCAGGCCAAATTTCAGAGTCATTAATAGTAATTTTTGAAAATTATTATTAGTAGATGTCTGAAAAAAAAATCCAGGAAAACTGGAAATGGTTAAATGGCAATGACAATCTTAAAAAGGGTATAAACCTGCTTAATCCCCTTAAAATGGGTATAAAGCTGAGGAAGTAAAAGACCACTGAATGAACTTTCATTTCCTGAAAACTGGGACCTTGTAAACATCAAAGCAAAGGTAGGAAACAAAAAGGTCACACTGATTTTTTTTTCAAGTAGAAATCACGCCAATTTAATCTTCTTCCGTAACAAGATAACTCAGCCTTGAGTATGGGGAGAAACAGATGTCATATACTGACTAATTAAATTCTTACATTCTTGTATGACACTCAACAGTTATAATAGTCCAGATTGAAAAAAAGATGAGAGAAATCTACTAAGCTTCATGTGAAACTACAGAAAACATGTGAATAGTAATTTTTTGCAACTACGCAGACTCTTCACTCTATGCTTCTGAGAAATGTGCCTTGGAGCCAAGAGTATTGAACATTTTCATTAATGTAGAAGATGGAAGGAGAAGAATGTGTGTGTTGAAAGTCAGGCAAATACAATCTGGCATGGCTGCAAGAATGCCAGAATTCACTCCAGTTGTGACAAGCTGAAAAAATGGGCTGAAATTACCAGGTGCAGCTGAATGGCAAAGACTTCAAGACTACCTGTAGGAATAAGCCAATTGCCTGAATTAGCAGTATGTGGGAAAAGGTTTGTGGTTTAGAGCACACAAATGCTCTAAAATGAAGACAGCATGTTGTTGAAGAGAAGATAACTGGTAGTTACTTGCACAGAATTACCCTTTCATTTAACTCAGCAGTAGTAATGCTGCAGCTTCACTGCTGTATTCAAACTGATCAAAAAGGTGGCACAAACAACTACAAGGAAATCCAGAAGAGGAGAATCAGAAACCTAAACCAGTTTGCTTGACAGTTCATCAAGAAAAGCTAGAAGTGCTAGGTTTGTTAAGAATGGACCTAGAGTATCATTAAATATGTAACAGCATACTGCAAAACAAAAGGATTCTCTACATCAGTTGAAAAATAGGGCAGGAGGAATCTAATGTCAATTCTCCTCCTATACCTATGTTAAAAACACTACGTTTTTCTAAGAAAACCAAGCTTGAAGGACCTGTGGGATGCCCATCATCAGGTGTTTTGAAGTGCAAATATTTGACGGGGGTCACAGAGAAATGACCACTAAGCACTGGGGTACAATTGAAATTCTCATGAGCCTGCCCTCACAGACTAATGCTCTGAGACTTTAATACATGAAAGGTGCTCTGTGATGGGGTCCTATTCCAAAATATAATGAGAAGAGCCAGTTATGCAAATGTAACTTGAAACAGGTAACTGCTGCCTTCTTCCTCTCCTCACTTAGAAGGTTCTAATGGCTGTATGGGACCAAACGGTAACAGAATAAAAGGGTCAAAACCCAAATGTAGCAGAAAATAGGGTACTTGCTAGAAAAAAAAAGATTAAATAGATACAGTGGAAAATCTGCACCCCAGAACATTTTGTCTAGCAGACACACTCCCCCTTTCCTCCCCAATAAATGCAGTATTATGAGTCTGTGCAAGTCACTGCAAGAATCCATGTTGATAAAAGCAGAAAAACAAATATTCCAAGCCATCATTTCAAAAAGCTCATTTCCAAAAGATCTAGATAACTTATTACTATATCCTAAATTACATATAAGAGTTTGTTGATTACTTTATAGTAAAAGCTATTATATTTTTTAAGAGGAAATATATAAACTGCTTTCTGATTAACATGATTGTTTCTAGCTCCTTCCCAGAAGAAGTAAAATGAACACAGGCTAGCTAGCACTGAACACTGCTCCACATTGGTGGACTGGCCCAAGGCAATTAACAAGCTGCTGAGTAGAAATGCTTAAACATGTGTATACACAAACCTGAACTAGCATAGTTTTATACTAAAATCCTGGTAACTATCTTCTTTTAAGAAAAACAAATTCCTTTCCTTTTCTTCCTTGTGCTCTAAAGAATGTTTAATTTTAAGGGACAGAAGGAGAACCACAGATTAAAACGAGAGCAATTTCGAAAAAGCATGCAGGAGCTTTCATGGCAGGATGTAGAAATTGGAAAATACTCAGTGTTTTGCTCTGCATGTTTTAAGATAATTTGGATTCTTAAAAACACTGCTTTTTGTTCCTGTACAACTGACATAAATATCCTTAAACAAAGCAGGGGTTGGCTGCTTTGGTTTTTTGGAGATTGTTTGGGTTTTTGTTTTGTTTTTTTTTTCTTTTAGAGACCAGTTAAGATACCCAACTGAACATAGTATCACCCAAGCCATGCAACAGAAGGTAAAACCTGAAGCATGTTGGCAGTTGTAGCACTTTTTACCTTACGTCCCACATACACAGGAATTCCAATAATCATAGCAGGAATAGCAATGCCAGCTATTAGGGCAATTCCTACAGGAGCTCCAACAAGTGTTCCTAGTTGCCACAGGATTTTCTTCTTACGGCTCCATGGTTTCTTTCCCCAAAATGTGCAACCTGATGGGCTAATAGAGAGAAATAAAAATGCTGTAAAGAAGCAGTAAGAAAATCAAGGTAGCTATACACTACCAAACATTTCTCTAGTGACAAAATCATTGTCCCTAGGTTCAAGTTACAGATGTAACACATTATCAGTTATTTCTTCAGATTTTTTTTTGCCTTGAGATCATATTTTGCAATGTAACAAGAAGCATATTGCTACACACCAATCTATGGTTCACAGTAACCTGTATAATCAGGACTTCTGTATTGCCTAATACAAGGAAAATACAGATGTATTAAGACATCAGTAAAAAGAGGGTGTGTTAATCCAAAATACTTGATTTGTACTAAGAACATGTTGCATGCATAAAATTTACAAAATATTTTAAAATAAAAATAATAAAGCACTAATTTAAATACATGTATTGAAAACTGACTTAATTCTCTAATATGAATACTTCAACTGTGATTCTCTACTCCAAGAAGAAAACCAGACTTACAGCACTTGGGAATCTCTTTCTAAATACTTTAGAAAACAAATAACCAACCACATAGAATTTTTTTTCTTAAATGTACCTTAAATAATGTAAATCTGAGATCTCTTTCATACATAGCCAACAGAATTCACAGCCACAGACAGCACAAGTCATATGATTGCAGCTTCCATCATTCATTTTTATTATATAAGCAGCACAGCGTGGGCATGGCTTTATGTCATCAGCTGTTTAAAAATGAATATTAGAATCATATCAGTTCCTTAGGCAATCAAATATAATCACAATATAGACATACATTTAGGAAAACTGATTCAACCATTACGTTAAAAACTGAAGCAAGTTTTTTATAAAGTTGCTTTACAAATCTTTGTTTGGCCATGACTTGATATCAAATTTGTTTTTACAAACCTTGAACCAACCAAAACTAATGAAAACAAGGTGTAGTAGATCACATTCAAGAAATTCAATAGTTAGTGCATACTCTCTGTTCAAGGATGTTCTAAGCTTAATGAAATATATCTTTGACTCTGACATTAAATATGTATGCTAACACAAGACTGATAATAAGGTCTCTTTAAATACAATCCTCTTTTACATTTCATGCTGTTATGAATCTTATACCTTAATATGCAGTCTCCACTCTATTAACATATCTTAAATCCATCTCCCCATTCACATAAATGTACTTCTTTGGTACTGCCAACCTCCTCTGGAATCCTTTTCACAGCCCTACTTTATACTTACTCCCTAAAGAAAACTCTGGAGAATCCCCATGTTCCCAAGTCAAATGTGGAAAAATGAGGTTAAATGACCAGTTCTGTCACACAAGGGATCATAGAGTAACAGTGAAATATGCACACACCACAGTTGTGATCTTCACTCCTGTTTAGCACCTGCACTTCAGGACAAGCTATTTATTCACAGCAGCAGAAACACCTTGCAGCTCCTAGCACAGAGCTCCAAGTTTACTGCCTCTGTGCTACTAGGTAGAACAAAGGGAAAGGAGAGCTCTTGCTTGATGGAAAGAATACCTAAAGAGGTGCAGAACCAGCAGGAAAAACTAACCCTGGTGCACAAGGAGTAAGCAGCTGAAAGGATTCATTGGCCACTCCCATATGGGAGCACAAGCACAGCCTACAGGGCAGAAAGTGAACAGAGCATGTTCTTCAGCACGGGAAAGGCAGAGTTACTGCTCTTCAAGCTAAGGGGAACTTAAATGGTAGGGAAAGGAGATGGTGTGCTAATTTATTTAGCTTATTTTCAATTTTATTAGAAAGCTAGAGCAAGATGCCAATTTTTAGGGCAAGATGGGATGCATTGTTAAACTAAGCCAGTGCAACTACAAATTAGAGACTCTTGAGTCTCGGGCTCAAATGGAGAAAAACAGCTCTAACTACAAGGTGCAAGTGAGACTCTCTATCCCAAGTATCTACCTTGCTTGCTCAGGCAGAGACAAAAGTTGCCAAATAAATCAGAGCTTGGTGTAATTCAGAGCTAATTCTTATCAACAGTGAACTGGAATTTCAATGTGCTAAACACTACTCTGAATAGTTTATCTGCCCTTTTTTTGGGATTTACAAACAAGCTCAGCTTTAAGAGATGGAATTGTTTGCCTTCTGGTAGACAAGACAGATGAGCATTTCCTAGAAAACCCAAACTTAGTACTAAGAAAGATGTCAAACATCAGAGGTGGCATCAGAGTAATAGACTTTTTGAAAACAGAAAATTAGTGGTTACGAGTTTTAATTTTAACAGCTGAGGAACTTCACCTACAGTGGAGAAAACAAGTGTACTAAGTGATACAACTAGAAAAGTCAACATGCTAATGCTGACCTGGGATGCCTTGAAGCAAGTTCATTTGATTTCCCATTTTTCAATTACAAAAGAACTTAAAATGGAGACAAGCTTTTAAGACTTAAGTCAGATGTTCTGGTCACACAGTACTTCAAAGCATAACATTTAAAATTTTAATCCAAATTTAGAATTGTTATTTTATGTTTCTGAAAGACAGAGCATCTAGTATCTATCTAGCATGTCACTATTCCGTTCTTTCCTTATCTAGGGCTAGTTGTGCAAACGTACAGAAGAGATGTTTTGCAGACACAGCACCCCAATCATAAATACCTGCTGCTCCAGATTCCTGGCTGTAACTGATGGATGAAGAACGAATTGTTCTCAGGCGCAGACTCTGGGCTCTCTCCTGGCGAGCAGCATCACAGGTCTGGTTGGGATGCCAGATTTGCTTACAGTGGTAGCAAAACTCCGTTCCGCAGCCTTCTCGTCCACATGTCAGCTTGGGGCAGCTGGCACATCCAAACGCGATCACAGCGTATCTTTAACATCAAGAGGGGCAAGAGAGAATTTGGTTAATAAAACCTGTTCTAAGTATAGAACAAAGCTGACCAGACAGCTGTCGGAGCAGCTGAAGCAGGTACAAAGGCAGTGAACATCAGAGCCTGACCACTTCCTTCAGGAGGTGGCCAGCACCACTTCCTAAATGCCAATTCCGCAACTCTATTGCCATTGCATTGGATTAAGATTGTACAGAAATACTATAATCACTGCAACACTCACTCACCTGTACTCCATGCAGTATTCAAATACACTGCATATAAAGCTGAATGCAATATTGTAAGGTTTACAGTCACCAAGAAACCACAGTTTAGAAGAGTGGGACAATAAACCCAGAAAAGGTATTTGAGCAATTAGGAAAAGTTACAGTTTCAAAAGCAACCGAGTCACTGTGGGCACGTCTTGGGTCGACCCTGTCCATGAGGGAAGATGCCTGCTAAGTGATCTGCAGTGTAACCCACAGCTGTAACAACATCTGGTTTGGCACTGCAAGACATTTTAGGATTTTACTAGTTGCCTTTTATCATTAATACCACTGCTTTAAACAGATGTTTGTTAACCCTCTGTATTTTAAAATAGCAAAACAACAAACCAAGTATTTTATAAATAGCATTTTGGTTTCTCAATAATTAAGGCATTTAAAAAAAATACATTTCAAATGCAAAAATTGATTAAGAGTTTGGGCCTCAATGCCACCTTTACTCTGACGGTACTACAGAGCAAAAAACCTCCAAGAATGTTGAGACTCACACTACTTTGTAATCAGACACTATATGAATAGTTCTATACAATGAGAGCTGAAGTAACAAAACTGTTCCTTCATTAGACCTACATTTCAAAGTCCACATGATAAAACCACATGTTCATATTAACAGTAAATACAAACACATCTATATATGTTTATTAATTCATACTCTTTGTCGCTTTTTTCAAGGATTTTATGCAATAGCTTTCTTTTAAATATATAATACTAAGTCCACTAGTTTGAACATTTAATACAGATGTATGCTTTTATTCACATGAACAGGGTCCCTGAGTAGACTTCAACAGATTTACAAATGCAACAAGACTTAAGTTTCAGTCTGTTCAAATGAAGGTAATTTTATCTAAAAAGACTGTTTATTTTTACCCCCTATCCATTTTATAGCAGTTGCATAAATTAATTCAAAATATTCTTTGTTAGTAATGAAACTTAAAAAATATTCCCACTCACAATTCAGCTATTTTTATTTAAGTAGCTAGATTTGAAACACTGCAAAGATAAGGCAAATCCTATCCCTTCCATTACTGTTTTAAAACAGCATATTTTATGTTCCTCCCTAGGAAATCTTGCAAATAGGACTTCCAACATTTAACTTACAGATGATGCAGTTACAAATGAAATACATGCTTGTCTGTTTACAAATATTTCTTGCTTTCCAAGTAGAGATTTATTTCAATAATTGCTAGACTCTTCTATATTGCTGCCAAGTTAATCAGCTTCATTTTCCCCACTTTCTGCAAACTGAACAGATAATTGCTTTGCATGTACACAAAGAGACTCTGATCCAAACATTTCTTCAACATAGAGGGATACATTCAAGGCTTGCTAATGTTAGACCAAAAAATCTCAAGTCTAAGACACAGAATAAAGTATCAATTTATATCCTGCCACCTTCCTATCACTAATAAAGCATGGGCACACCCCTGAAAGCACTCCTTAACTGAGACTGATGTATTTGGCACATCTTTATAAAGCAACTTTCTAGACCAGAGCAAATCTCAGTTCAAACTGTACAGGATTACAGGTTTAATTTTAACATTTGCCTTCTTTTTAAAGGAGATGTGAAGGCCTAAAGTACTTGTTTAGGCTGAGAGAAGGGGCAACCAACAAAACTCACAGTAATACCCAGTAAAACAAAAACCAGAGGCAGTGAGCCATTAATTGAAGGCTGCACAGTGAAAAGATGGATGAAGACTGTACTCTTATGCATGATCTGCTTTTTGCCTTTTAAAGGTATGAAAATTTAGGAATTGCTGCTCTCTTCTATGTCAGCAATACACTCTCAGAGCAAAACCATTACATAATTCAAACAGAAGAAAAGATGACACATTTGAAATACTGATTCAGTGATGCTTGTTAAAATTACACTGGAGAACTGGTTATGAAAAACAGAATATAAATATATTGGTCTAGGAGAAGGCTCATGAGGTTTCGTACCAGTGCTCCTTCCCCAGGGAAGGATCACCTATGTGACAGTGTCTTTATCTCTCCTGCCACTGCTGGTAGGTTACAGCTGGTCCAGACTTTCACAGTGTTTCAGGTAACAAACATGATCAGGATGCATTTGAGCTTGCAACAGCAGCTGTGGATGAAGCAGCCCAGGGTCAGAAAGTCTGTGGTGCCACTGGTATGGACCATTCTGGCAGGGGCTGCTGCAGTGCAGGAGAGCCCTCAGCCCACCCAGGGCAGAGCTGCTGCAGCAGAGCTTCTCCTCCAAACTGACCTGCAGTTCTCCTGCGGGGAGGATAAGAAGTTCTCCCTGGGACAGAAGTAAGAGCAATACACTTGGTACTGTAGATAACCTTTTTCCAAGATCTGTTTGGGTCATGTTTTGCTGTCCCTAGGACTTGTTTTTACCCAGAGTTGAAGCAGAAAGGAAAAACAATTCTTTACTTCTTAACAATTAATTGTTGTTTCCTTAGAACCCAGGAGACCAATTTTGTAAAAAAAAAAAAAAACAAAAAAAAAACCTATGTTTTAACAGACTGATCTAGCTTCCCTCCATTTTTTCATTACAGGGATCAAACTTCTTATAGTTGTTTGCTCTTTATCTGGTCCAGATTTTTGACTTAGTGTGATGCCCAAACCCTGAAACAATACTACATGGGATATTTGACCAATGCTGAGAAGAGCTGAAGCACTGTTGTGCACAGTCCATTTTTTATCTATTTGTGCAATATTTTTTTCTTACCAAAATGCTCAATTTCACACCAATTTCCTATTTATTATGGTGCTTGTTTCTAATCTTAAAGTCAAGTTCAGGAAATTATGCTACCCTCTGAAGTTATTGCACCTCTCCTACTTTGGGATTTATTGCAAGTTTAGCAAATGCATTCCATCCAGCTCTTTCATGAAATATTTGATTCATGCTAAAAGGTCATATATTCCACCAGTACAACATTTCAAAAACTGCTGAGAAAAATAAAAAAAAAACCCCAGCTTTAATTGCATATTGTACAACTGGATTAGCAGTCAAAGCAATTAGAAACTGTGACTACTGTTGCGTCACATAATTATTAAAGCAAACGTCTGCTGATCTGCAGTTTGTTGTACTGAATGCCATGCATCATCCCTGAACAGTGTTTGCTAGCAAAGGCTCTTCTGTGGAAGTCTGAGTAGTGTTTGCTTCCCTAAACCTTACATCTGTACAGTTCCTTTCTTCATCTTCCTGCTAAGCTCCACCACAACATCAAATCCCAATTATTACTTTCCACACCACTCCCACTTCTCCTTCCTACCTCCCTCTGTGTGCTTTCCCTCAGCTGGGAACATACAGATTTGCCAGACAGTGCTGTGATGGCTGCCTAAAAGCCAAATTTAAATTTTTAACTGGAGGATTCATACACAGGTATTACTCTTGCTGAAGGCACTACTGATGATCTTTCTGTTGTTCAAGTAGTATGTATGCCCTTTCCTCTGAACTGCTTAGATTAACTTTTGCTAAATTCTCAATCCCTGCTGCTCAACAGATCTAAGGGTTCTGAAGGTTTCAAAACGATCAGGAGAAGGACGGGAAAAAGACAAAACATGATTGCAGAAGCTCTTGTTTGTTTAGGATGACAACCAGAAACAGGGATCCTCCTGAAAAGTACCCAAGCAGCCAACTTCATTCCAGTTTAAACTAGTAATGAGAATTTAGTGAGGAGGCACTATCTGTGCATTAAAAGCAGAATTCATCTATCACTGTGAAGCATTTCCCTGCCACTTCAAGTATAAGGAAAAATCATGGTATCAAAAACGCAACATAAGGTTGCCCATGCAGTACAAGTTTGTTCAGACATTGGCTGAGTTTATCTGCCTGGCAATATACTCTATTTTTCACAGGACTCCCCTCCCAGAGTATGGAGCATGCAACAAGCAGTTCTGGAGCATTGATTTAAACACTTGCTGCACACTAATGCATTGCTGTGGTCCCACACAACTGCATGGAACTTTAACTTTGCTCTGAACACCCACTTTTTATTTTTATGGTGCTGTTATCCATAGCAATTATCATCACAGTTTCTGACCACTGAAAGCTACTTAGAAGTTGTTTTTTTTAAA
The DNA here is from genome assembly GCF_048771995.1 of Taeniopygia guttata. Classification (NCBI taxonomy): domain Eukaryota; kingdom Metazoa; phylum Chordata; class Aves; order Passeriformes; family Estrildidae; genus Taeniopygia; species Taeniopygia guttata. The sequence goes on from NC_133026.1 coordinate 130,882,138, forward strand.
AACAGATAAGAAAACTGACGCATAAAAACCAAAACAGGTTAAACAAGCCTGCCTTAGTCTTCTTAATTAAGTACTAAAGAAGTATCTGAATCACTGAAACATGGTATAACAGAAAATATTGTAACAGGTCTTAAATGCTTCTCTTCAGCTTGAATAATAGCTGTTTGTAACCCAAAAACTCAGGGCAAAGCACATTTTTGTCTAACAAATAATACCTTCTAGTGGTTGCTTTATTTTGCAGTATCAAAATACTAAGAGTAAACTGTACTGGCTTTGTCCATATCACTTTGTTACAAGCTTCACCAAAACATCCCTTGTTGGGGAAGATGAAACAGGACAGCCTTATAAATATGATTGCCTGGCAAAAGATTTTGAGAATATGGAAACTACAAGTAAGATTGAAATGAAAGCAAGCTTTGAGATACCAAGCCTCAGTTACTGAACAACTGGAAAACAATAGTATGGCCAGCTGAAGGTAATCCCCTTTTGATTAAACAATACCCTCTGCTTGCAGACAGGTCCAAGGGTCAGAGCAGGCCCCACTAGCTTGGCAGAAGAGGTCCAAAGTGTAGTTTTCAGGGTTTAAAATGTAACACAGTATGGTAATTCAATGATTCTTAAAGGCTGTATGTAAATGCTATAGGATTTGTATCTTATACTAGATTAGTTAGTGAAAATTATAATATTCAGCACAGAAGAAGATTTATTGTATTGTAATGAGAAATTCCTCCCTCTGGCTCTTTCGGGTCTCTCTTTCAGGCTCTTCTTTCAGGCCTGCTCGGAGCTGGGGCTGGCAGCCATAAGCAGGGCCCCTGCACCCACACCCTTTGCAATAAACCACAAGTTCCAAGAGCTGGCTTCAGAGATCTCCCATCTCCATCCATCCCAACTGTCCTACTCACCCTTGCTCCTACAATCCCTCAAGTTATTTTTCCTTCCGCCTCAAACTATGCCACAGCAATGCCATCCACTTTGGACCAGATAAGGAACTATCACCTTTCCACTCCCTGCTTTTGACTTGCATTAACAAATTCCATTTCTTTCAAAGTATGAAGCAAAATCCTATTTTAAAAAAGTCCTAAACATTAAGCATCTGGTTATTAATACTAGAGTATTTAATCTACCTAACAGCCAGTCCTATCTTGCTTGTTCTCCTGCAACATTCTTTCTTTTCTTCATTCTTCTTATTGCTCATCTGTGAGGCTTTGAAACAGACCTGTCAGCTTCTGAGTTTTTAGTATGCACTGCACATCTGGATTGCAGTCATGCCTATAATCTTTAAGCAGTATGGTAACACAAGCAATCTCTAAAAAAGCAGCTTGCTGAAGAATGGCATTATGAGACACCAGCAGCACAAAGGCATGATGAGCTGCTGCTCAGTATTATTCAGCCTGCTTAGAATTCAGCATGGTTTCAGAACTGTTTAAAGTATAAAAGCAAAGTTAAAACATTACATTCCCAGATAATAAGCAGGAACAAGCTGATTATCTTACATCAGAATCCTGCTGACAGGCAACAAGTGCTGTCTCAATCAGCCACAAGATTGAAGATATCTGAAGCGAGAGATGCCTTTTAATGCAAAGAAAAGCTTAAATCATTTTTCACAGTTAAAAATCAAAATTACCCACTGTGCTTTAACAAATTAAGGTGAATTACAGTCACCAATTTTTCAATTCTCTTCAGTTTGAGCTCTGTACCATTGCCTTGGCAGTGCAACATCTAAATTTCTTTTGCTTGCTGTAAATAAATGGCAGGCATCTACCAAGAGAAGTTGCTTGACATTGCTGAAATTCCCTCTGTGCAGAAAAAAGAAAAACCTACTCAAGAAAGGTTTTTATTTTGGAAAATAAAATGAATTTTTTATTTTGGAAGGCTGCTGTAGCTTGGAGTGGTTCTTATTGCTGTTTTCATTTGTTTTGATTTCTTGTCTTTTTTTTTATTAAAGAGAATTTATCTGCTACCTATTTGTACAACAGTAACAACACCCTAAGTAAAGAAAGTGATTTTTCAAAAATCATAATGCTACGAAAATTATGTATTTACACTGTGACTTTTTTACAAATACAGGAAAAATACATACCCACAATCTGGAGCTGGGCACCACCTACAATCAGGATCCGCAACCAGCCATCGCCTAAGCATAAACTCTTCATATTTTTCCATCAAGATGTCATCATTTAATATCAAACGAATATCATGAGGATTAAAGCGTTCTGAGCATTCTGGGCAGCTAATATTAACTCTGCTCTCAGAGATTTCTATCCGCAGATACTGACGCAAGCAATCCACACAAGATCTATGGTGACAAGTCATTATCTCTGGGAACCTGTCCTTGGAGTGCCGCAAAAGGCACAAGGGGCATTCCATGAAGTCTCCACTTGGTTTGCTGCTAGAGGTTGTTCCGTTATCGGAAGAGGTACATGTGGAGAAAATAGAGTTCTTGTCCGTACACATTTCTGAATGAATACTTTCAATACTTGCAATTCCATCAACACCTCCATTTAAATCCCTAGACTTGCGTTTCGTGTCTTTTTTTCTCCGAAAGAGTGAGCCCAATGAAATTCTTCTTTTCTTTGGTGCCTTTTTAACTGATGGCAAGCTCACAGAGGAAGCAGAAGACTGGAGGTCCCGATCAGAGCCCATTTGCCGATGTAAACTCATGTCTAGGTCACTCATCAGAAAGGGGTTAAATTTCATATACAATCCTAATCATTTTTAAGTATTAAATAGAGGCGGAGGACACAGGCATATTATTATGTAATCCAGTTTGAGAGTCGTCATGCAGAAAATTCACATGTATCAGCTTCCAGCAAATCCTTCAGAAGAATTCCCTGTATTAGGAAGAGAGATGGAAAAAAAGCAGGATTAGAATCACAACTATCTCTATTGGTTCTGAAAGGTCACAGCACTCTAGTGACCTGTTATTCCTATTACTACCATCTTTTCCTCACCATCTGACCCAATACTTCTTACAGTCAGCTTTTTCTAGCCTTTACATCCCTCTTATCTTAACAAGCCTGAAACTTCCTTCTGGTCAAGGACTATCTTTGTTACACTTAATCAGTGCAGAGAACGGCATCTGTACTCCCCTGCTCCCCTGAGGAAAGTAGGGTGTGTGCATGTGTTTATGCATGTGTAGAAATTACCAAAACTCAAAGTGACAATTAAGTAAATATGCAAGTTCTTCTATAAAGCTTAGCAACAGGCTTACAGCATTGGAAACTTTTTTATTTTCTCTAACTTACATTTTCTGCACATGTGATAAGGTCAAGTACAAACCCAATACAATTAATTGAAAGAAAGATTTCTCAGTGCTTTTGAACCATTTAGACTGACAGCAGAAATTAAATCACTGTAGCTAAACAACTCAAGATATTCTCAAAATCTGAGGGTTCTCAGAGAAGTATGCATATTTATACCATAAGGCATCTGAATATTTCAGGGAGCAGAGCTGCAGAGTGACAGCCAGCACTGCTTGATTATATAGACGTTGAAGGGCACAGCAAAGACTACAGTTAAGGTGACAGCATTTGAATTTTTTATCAGATATATTTCTGTAAGAAAAAGAAAAAGCCCCCAAACCAGATTCCCATCACATACCAAGCTTCAGTTATTACCTATGTATAAGATGACACCAAGGATTTCCTCCTGTTCTCTGCTGCTTAAATGACTGCGCAGTGAGGAGAGAAAGAAAGAACTCTTCCTATTTTCTCTGACAGAGGAAAAAGCAGATCATCTCCAAGCAAAACCACTAAGTTCTCCCCGAACATGCAACTAATCCCACTTCTCGGAAGCTTGACTGTACAAGAGGAATTTTTTTTAACTTTTGGTGAACTGCATCTGTAGCAGAAGAATGAGAAGGCATTTCTTATGTGACACCACTGTTGCAAATCTACGTGTAAAGCTACTGCCATGCAAAACTACTGCCATCCTTTCTCTCCTCAGTGTTTCCCAACTGACGGCCCAGAATGGTGTAAATAGGTTTCTATGACCTTACCAAATGATAAAATCTGAAACTGGATACTAAAATTAAGTCCAAAGGTAGAAGCAATGGAATGCAGAGATGAATGCCTCTGTTTATAAGAGCCAAGCAGTCTGCACAGCCGACAGAGACCGGCACAAACCCAAACACGTGCTGCAGTCTCCGGAAGGATCGCTGAGCTACTTGGGTCAGACTGGGGAAGTTTCAGGGGCCCGCTCAGCAGCAGCGGAAACAGGAATCCCTCTCTGAAGAGGAAAGGCAGAAATAGCCCACAGGGTCTCCATCCCAGCAGAGATGGAAATACCCACAGGCTCTCCATCCCAGCAGAGCAGGGCAGGCAGCACAGCCACTGCTGGGCCCTCTTCAGACCACCACAGGCAGCTGCTAAGTCTGTACCAGCAGGCAGCCAAGACATCACCACTCAGTTTTCACTACCACCCAGTATGGTGGTACTCCACAAGTGTGAAAATAAAAGACAAGAGAAAAAAGGGAAAAAAACCACCAACCCCACATAAAATCCCTTACCAAAAAAACATGTACATCTCCTGGTTTTGATAAAAAGAGGCCTTACATTCTGAGCCCCTAGAGTTTTTTTAGAATTTAAAAGCTACCATATTCTATTTTTCAAATGCTGAATTATTACTGCTTTCTTCTTTCTTCTTTTTTTTCTAATAGGAAGCTCTTACCACTGTGAACATATTAAAAAAATAATCTTAGCTTACTCTCAGAGTCTAAAATAAAGGGTATAAATACTTCAAAAACATAACATACTCTTCCTTCCCTCCTAAGGGAATATTTTTAGTCAAAAAAACATATCTTGGATGCTTTACCTGCTCCTGCTCCCAAAACAAATTTAATAATTTTGCAGCCACTGTTTCTCATTAAATGAACTAAAACATTCCCTGATCTAAAAAAATAAAAAAAGGTGAAACTGAAAAAAACTGCTCCATAATTTTCACAGAAGATGATGTCCTTCTCTCCAGGATCTTGGTATTATATTATATCAGAGACAGACACAACTGATAGACAATGTCTGAAATATACTACAGATACAGTCCATTGCTGACAATTAAATCTGTATGTTCAGAAGTGCAAGAATAACCTTAAAAGCATTTGTTATAACTGGATAATTACTAACATTGGTATGTTCACACAGACACCACGAGGGCAGTGGAAAGTGCCAACCTCCTAAATCAGGAGAGTTCATGAACAAAATGAACAGTAAGCAAAGCATTCATTTCAGGCAAAAAGTCTGTTGCTGTTTGGGGGTTTTTTTTGGGGGGGGTGGGGGGAGGTTGTGGTTTTGTTTGTTTTTAAAAATAAAACAGAAAAAGGTAGGAAGTAAACACAGTAACACAGCCAAGTATATGACTACAAGCCTTCCCCTCCTCCCTTTCTCTGGAGAGGAAAGAATGTGTTACTACAGCATTTCTGCCAGTTCCAACAGATGTACAAAATCAAGAAATAGCAGTTCTGGTGATGAACCAGTTGTACTTTTCTTCTTCTTAAATAAACAAAGATTCTCCTATGGCGTAAAAAAAGGGAGACCAGTATATCCCATAATTCTCTCCGCATAACAGAATCTGATAAGCAGTCTCTCTAAAAGAGCAGCTTGCTCTTCTAAGGAAAATAGTTAAACTTTGACAGAATTTTTGAAAAGTTGCCGGTTATTTCAGACAATCATCAATTAGGCTCTTTAGACTTAAATGCATAGATCTAGTCTCAAAAGCCAAGATCTTCCTTATATAGTAATTTTGGACTGACATTCTAGTGACATTCAAAGATGACTTTGCTGAAGTGAAAAGATTCAGCAGATGATTTATTAGAGGAAAAAATTAAGACAAATGTTACAATGCTAATAATGATCAGAGCTGCACAAAATCATAAAAGCTTTACTAGTGCAATCTGGAGCACTGGCCTGTTCTCATGTTGCCCAACCCAACACAGCATCCGCATGTTTCTGCTGACAAAAATAAGTAAAAAATACTTGATTTTGTACAGCCAGAGAACACAATGCCCATATTATTCCAGTAACAAGTCCACATGAAGGGGATACCCTGTGTGCAAACTGAAGCTCTGAAATCCAACTACTTGAAATGAACAAGTACATGCATACACACAAACTATGGTAGTAATAAACAATCTGATTTTCAGGCAACACACATTGCAAGTTTTGCATTACTCTCACTGACCACTATGAACTCTGTCAACACACAGAAGAAACTAATAGGGGCAACAGCAAACTGACAGAAATAACAGAGAGTGCAAGTCCTAAAACTTTTAAGTTCACCACTGTTTCCAACATTTCCTCAAAAGCACTTACTGACTACAGAAAAACCGTATTTCTGGCTTCCCGCCATGCCCAAAGCTCTACCACAAATCTGAATTCCAGCCATGCTTTGCATTCTGCTCATGCCACACACTTAGCAGCTGCCACAGCACAAACACACCTTGTCATCTGAGGACGCAAAAAGGACATTTACAGTTTCAACTACCTGAAGCTCAGTATTAAGCTGGTATCTGTTCCTTCGGCAACCCTGCCTAAACTATTTGCTAGGGAAACCTAATAAGCATCCAGTTAAATGCCTTAAATAGTTCTTTTTGACCATACTCCTTTCAGTAAATCTATCGGTGACCATATAATAGAGGGGGAGGGAAAGGAATTGGGAAAAATCTTGCCAGGGGAGAAGATTGCAACTGAAGAGATGACTGGGGTGATGAGTATCTTCTAATATGGCTCTCCATGGCACAATCTTTGCTTTTCTCATCTATTTCAAAAGGCTTTGGAAATGCCCTAAGTGCAGCTGAGAATAATTCTGCTGATTTTGCAAGAAAAGAGTGACAAACGCATACCTCCATAAGCCCAGCTGCTGGAGAAGATTAGCTGCCTCGTCCTCCTGACCGTCCTCCAAACACACCAGAGGCACAAGCTCAGCATACTGCCTACTCTTCCACTACGTGCCCAATCTGGGGTACAGGAGCAAAAAGTCTGCCATCAGGACAAACAGATTCACACAACAGCTTCACACGTTTGCAAAACAAAGGCAGGCTTAAACATCAGTGTAGGAAACGAGAGGACCCACCATAAACATAGATGTAACTACATCCTCACTACAACACCTTAAATATTCCTTCATGTAATTGGTGCTTAAATAGCAAATCTAGACTTCTGTTCCAAACAAACTCTCTTCATCTTAGGCATTTGCTCCTCTAACGATTTAACCAGCACCAACTCTGTTAGCATACTGAAAGCTACTTCTTGATTAAAACTGACTCTTAATAGCTTCCTTTCTGACATCTGCAATTCCCAACATTCATACTCTCTAGCTGCTTTCTAAAATGCAGTGATCCAGCTTAAAGAGAGCTGTAAAAAAACCCCAAACCTTCAGAGATTGAATTTCAACCACCATTACAGATAATTTCTGCTTCCCTCTTCCAGTAAGCATCTCCTATCAATCACACAGAATTCTAAAATTTCTAAGCTGTGACATTCTTAGCATACAGGTATCACTAATCATCTAAAAGAGGCATCAAAAACAAATTTTCCTTTTCATTTAATCCATGGTCTAAGAACTCTAAATATAGTGGAACAAAATGTAAAACAAAAATACGGAAGAGCTGAAGCTACACAATTAAATACAACACACAGGATTTTGAAATGGCAAACAAGCACCCGATTTCAATGGCCATTCTTTAAGTGTCAGCTCATGCCACAGCAGCATTTAAAACTGGGGGGAAAATACAAACCCTTTTGCCTGAGAATTTCTAAAAGAGGGTATCCCTACTTGCTTTACACACGCTTCAGGTTCAAGTATACATCTGGCATTGCTGAGTTAAAAGAGTGATGAACAGCCTGGAGAAGTTTAACATCTTTGACAAGGTTAAATTTTGACATCTATGTGCTTCTGCAACACTGTCCCATTAAAAACATCTCAGTGTAGTCATGTCAATGCACACGGTGTCAGGGCATGTTAGGACTGTTACTTGGTTTTATTACAGATGATTTAGTACAAGCAGAACCAACACTTTGCAACTTGGAAGAAAACAGATGGAAATTATGCTGAAACAACAAAGGTTCTGGAAGAACCATTATATGCACTAAAATTAAAAATAAAATCCTTTAACGGTAACATAATGCAGCATATTGTGTTAGGCAAATGCATATTGTACAGGTGACATGCTTAACTGCAACAATTAGCAGGATACCTTTATGACTCCTTCAGTATATTTCCCTTCATATTCTAAAATCTAAGAATAGCAACATTTTCCATGTAGTGTTTCAAAGACTGTAAAGACACTTCAACTTAATTTGTGTGGCATTTTTTATTGTCCTCTAACTTTGATTTCTAATAAAAGGTGAAATAAAGGGTTGATAGTATTTGGATTAAACCGAACAGTTAATTCTACAAAATGAAGTTAATAAATTTGTATCAGAAGATTTCCCAAGCTTTTAACACAAACTCAGACATACAGATACTTATTAAACATTTACAGTGATTCGTTACAGTCTGACATACAGGATGCAAAAAGAGTTGTCAAAGCCTCTTAAATAATTCATTTAAATCAAACTGAATTGTGTAAAACTACTTTAAATATATGCTAATGCAAATTTTACTTCATTTTGACTTCTCTCCTTTGAAAAAGGGCACCAATATGGTAACTTACATGTTATGGAAGTCTTACCTTCCTGCAAAAGTGTCTGAAAGATATCTTTTACTTTCTAGCCTGCTTTGTTCTAAGAGCTATGTATGTGAATGCTTTTCTTATAGCATGAAGAACATTTATTACAAAAGTTACTAGAGTTGTTCCTACTAGTAGTAAATCTTTTCAGATTGAAAATCACTTGATCATTTTGTTAATTACATCTCAATTCTTTATGCTTACAATGGAGTATTGATAGCTGCAGAGGCCATTATTCCAAAAATAGAATTCCCAAATCCACAAATAACTCAAGTTTTTCAAAACCTTTAGAAATCTGCCATGTCAAGACTTAAACTTCTCATCTCATCTTTAAATGACAGAAAAACAGCTGCAGTGACATAATATCACTTCTTTAATTTATGTAAATTCAAAAGACTGGGACCAGAGTTCCCAGCAAGTACCATACCAAGCATTCACTCACTAATTTGGAGCTCACAGTGGGCTCAGTGTAGGTGCTGACAATATCTGGGACATGCCCATATCAACACAGTAAGCAGAATAGGGTAGGGCTCTTATCCCTAATTTGAGAGGAAGTCAAACCCTCTGGAATAAGCCAGTTTGGCACATATAAACCATTAGACCAGTTCCAAGTGAGGAACAAGGGGTCTTCCTGGAGCAACAGGAGTTGCTTTAACATACAGAAGTTTCTATAATACAGCCTGTTTACTTTAGAGAAAGTCTCTTCTGACTTCTTATGGGGAGATTTAGGTTAGATGTTAGGAAGAAATTCTTTACTCAGATCATGGTGAGGCACTGACACAAGTTGCCCAGAGAAGCTATGGATGCTCCACTCCAGAAAGTGTTCTAGGCCAGGTTGGACAGAATTCTAATCAGACTCATCTAGGGTGGTATCCCTGCCCATGAAGAGCAGTGGGGGTGGAACAAGATTATCTTTAATGTCCCTTTTAGCCCACATAATTCTATGATTCAATGTTATTAAACCCCCCTGATATTCACGGATACTATTATACAAGAATTAAGAGAAAAGCCTTTGTGAGGCAGAGATTAAATTATCTCTACTGCATTTACTACATACAATTACCTCTACTCTGTTACCATGTCTCAGTTTGTTCTGACTGTGCTTTATTTTTCCTTAAGATCCTGTGTCAATTATCTGGAAATTCTATTTTCACTTATAGAACAAAGCAATATTGTTTGTGAAACAATGACACAAACAGACTGACTATGAACCCACTTAGGCTCAAGGACTGAAAGAGTCAGACTGAGTGAGCATGAAAACCAAAGGATTGACAGTATTTAAAATACAGAGAAGCTCACAGAACTGTCAAAACTAACTGATATACAATGTTCTGTTTTAAAATTCACAATGGTATGCAGCACATGACAAACCAACCCTGACAGCTAGAAAAATCTTCAACAGCTTATTAAAAAAAAAAAAGTTATGCTTCTTCCTTAGAAATTTATGAGCAATACATCCTGTATCATGTGTCCATGACAGCTGCTATTAGGAAAGGAAGTCTCGCAAGCTGCTCAGCTCATTCTGAAAGTCTCTGAACAAATGACTGGTAAAACTGTTCCTCTTGCAGATAATGCCTGTAAAGAAGAGAGTACACCCAAAGTGCCTCCCTCAGTCTGGTGGCAAAATGGAAAGAATTCCTTAAATTCTGAAAACATTAATTTTCTAAACCAGCAGCATTAAATCTGGGTATATTGTGTGCAGTGGTCAACCAAGCTGAGAACTCAGTGGAGAGATGCTTTCTATTTGTGTATCTGCAGGCCTGTGTCTGTTGCAAGTAAGACTATTTGCAATTTTCCCTTATCTAACTCAGCAGAGCAATCTTAGTTCAACCACGCACTCGCCTGCGTGTCTAAAGCGTCTCCTGTGCACTGTGGTGCCTTCTGCAAACAAATGTACACCGAACTCTGCCAAAAGGAACCAAAGTCTTGGAGACACTGAAGGGAAAAAAACCACAACAAAACCGAGATGGAAGCAAAACAAAAATCACCAAAACATTTAACTATTTTAGCCCTTTAATCATTAAAATCCTCACACTAGTACAATGCTTTTCTTGCAAAAGTAACTGGAATGTGTTTTTTTAGTGCAAAGATGGGCATGTATGTTCACTTCTGAATACTGTGGAGAAATTTATTTTTATGTATCTGTATCTATATATAGATATTTAAGTATTGTTCTAAAATATTTTACTAGCTAGTGGTCTGAAAAGTGAAAGCAACACTAAGGGATTTAAAAACTGCACAAGCTGCATCTGCTATGTACCAAAAAAGAGGTTTAATTTAACTGTATTAATACTTTTATTCGTGCAGTTGCTTTTTATTCTACACTATACATTGCAAAATAATCAGAGTAAAGATATACACCAGTGAAATAACAAAATACAAGTTTTTGTTTCCTGCAATGTCACCATCTCTGCAAGTGGAAAACATTGCAACACTCCTAAACGATGAGATCATTCCTACAGAAAACTGTTCCAAAATGAAAATAACCAATACCAACAAATTTCCAGAATAAGCAGATTTAATTTCAGGTCTGTAATTTTGCCTGGTCAAACAGTAATGGCTACATACTGAATTCTGACAAGCTTTTGTTTTCAAGCAGGCATACAAGTTTGCCCCACTACAGAAACAAATCAAATAAAGAGTACCAAAAACAAGGTGGGACAAATATCGTAGTAGAGGGATCTGGAACCATGAACAGGAGTTCCAGGGAGAGTACACAGACAGAATTTGAACAGCATACCAGAGACAGCAGCTTGAGGGGATATGTAAGAGGATACAGATTGAGGTTCCTGGCACCTAATGGTTTTTAAATTCAGCAAGAGACAGAGTTTCTGCCTTGCGCTAAGGGCAGATCTTATTGACTGTCTGACTGGCAGCATCTTCCAGCTCTGTTTTATCTCTGGCATAATCAACCTCTATTTTGGAAGCAAGGGAGTAACTGGAATGTGTTCTCTTTGTGCAATGATGGGCATGTATGTTCATTATATGTAAGAAAAAATATAGAAAAACAATCCACAACCACCAATATTACCCCCCTACCCCAATCTTGAAATAGCTTTGTCTCCAACTAAGAAATGCTGGAAGCTATTAATGGATTACTTTATTAAATATTTGGTGCTATTTTGCCATTTAAAAAGCCCCCATAGATAGAGACATACTTTGCAAAAACTTTTAAACTAATTAAAACGGAGTTAGAATTGCTAAAAAGTTTGTAAGACTTTTGAATTCTTCTAGGTTAGGCTTTTTAGGCTAGACAACAGGTTAGGCTGACTGACCTTACCACGGAGGTAAGAACTTGGTCACAGTTTCTGAAAGTCACTGTGACAACTCACAGTAACTTACTGTGCCAGTATCTCAGCCCTCAAGAACTGAACAACTGCCCTGCTTTGGTCTCCTTTGATATCTCTTTACAGAGAATAAATAATTTTGGTAAATATAATTCAGTATAAAACTTTCAGAAAATCTTGTATGACTGAGTGAATAATCCATGCCCATCTATTTTAGCAGTAGCAAGTGAGGGATACAGACAGAAACTATGACAGAGTTTTCTGAACTCTGTTATGGCTAATGCCACAACTTCTGAAACTGCCCTCAGGTGAGGTACAAAGTTGTATCAGCCTAACCAACAGCTCCTGTTCACTCAAGAGGTGAGATTAGGTCAAAACCTAGCAAAATACATTCAATTCTCCTGCAGCCTGACCTATTAATTTATTCTGCCAAATACTTTAACTGAAAAATCCTGCATGGATATATTTCAAATCACCAAGTCAGTTTCTTGCAATAATAGTTCTAAATTAGCTGCTGCAATATCAAATACAACCCAAGATTAAAAAAAAAAAAAAAAAAAAAGAACAACTGCAATAAAAAGAGACACAAAAACAAAGACAGGGAAAGGTCTAGCCAGGGAAACAAAAATACTCCATCCTGCCAGAAACACTGCCTGTAGCTTCCAGACAGGAAACTCACTGCCTCCAGAAAAACCATTGGCGTCAGGAAATCACAGAAGTGCCACGAAACTTATCTCACAGCTGAACTTAATGTAAAATGAAGGGAGAACTTTAGAAAAGGAAGGCGAAGACAACAGACTAGCCAGAGATCTTTGCTTATGAATACACTAGGTGAAAATGTAAATCTTACTGATGTGTCTTTGGAAGAAAGAATTAATGGAAAAGATTATTCTAGTGTAGCTGAAAACAGTCCAGGTTGAAAAGATAGAGCCCATTCAGCGCAAGAGAATGATCTAACAGCATTTACTAGCAGACTCCACTAGCACTGTAAATAGTTTAAACACTACTCTGAGAGCACAAAGCAAGAAAAAGCTGAATGCCAGTCATTTAAAGTACATCTGATGCTTTACCTATGCTGGAGACACAGTACGTGCCAATAGGAGCAGTTATCCTGCCAGCACGATTATCCCACCTACAACAACACCATACTATGCCAGAAGATACACTATGTCAGCACACAGCAGGATTTAGCTATGTTGATTAGAGTTTTTCCAAACATTTTTCACTGACAGCGACACAGACTGAGGAGTAAGCAGAGCTTCTCTATGCAAAACAACTGCTGCATAAAATGGGTGGAAACAAATGGGTCATCGCAAACACACTCACTCGTGGCTTTAAAGGCTGAATCTTGTGAAACTTTCTTAGGCTTTATTGCCTTAATGGTGTCCAAGTATGAATCAACACAGGGGAGTTTTGAATGCCCTGCAAGCCACTGCATTAGCCAGAGGCCTCGTGTCAGGTGACACACTGGGTCACAAAGCGCTGACGAAACCCTGACAGTGCTGCCATGTTCTGGATCGTCAGAAAGCTTCACACCAAATTTTAAAATTTAAATACTCAAAGGTTTCCTGCTATGCTTCACACATTTACCAACAGAACACAAAGTCAAAAAAGACCTGCAGAAGAATTACAGTGATGTTCCTCTGCCAGCTGAGGATGCTACAGCAGTTCTTAGTGTTCAGTGACACAAATGAGTGTGTGTCAAGATGTAGCTGCACTATTCCACTTACTCTATTATTTTTAATTAGTGAATTACACCTCCATTGCCAGGCCTCACAACACAGTATTTCTGAAATACAACTCCCTTGCCCTCATGCTTTTGAGGAGGCAATTGCAAAGCCTTTTCCTTTCCAGTCACCCCCTCACATTCAAACTCACATACTGTTTCTGTTCCTTCGAAAGCATCATCTCAAACAGCTCTTTCTACATAATTATAGAAACATCATTAGTTGGGCCCCTTCGTGCAACAGGCTGTGACACATATCTATTTCCAACAATTACAGGCAGAAAATACGAAGCAAGCATAATGCAATTCATAGAAAAGCTACTGTGCTTATTTTCTCAATTATTTAGAACAGCTAAATGTTTCCCAATTATAGTCTCCAAACAAACCTGTTTTATTTCAGGTTCTGAGGTAAAACCATGGCTTTGTGGTTTTTAAATAGTAACACTGGTAATATGCCTTCAACTGTACCCTTTTTAGTAGATCTCTAAAAAAACCCAACACCTTAAGTCAGATTTAAAAGCTTCCTAGACCACAGAAATATCAGATTTGGTAAACTGAATTAGTTCAGAAGATGCTGCCTCTAACCATGAGTACCTGTTAGCCTAAACCTGGGATCCAGCCCTCAAGTGTTGAGATGATTTCTTCCTTTAAAAAACAACACAAACAATTTGCAAACGCAAAAGCTTCTTGTTTATTTTTAAATTCAGCTGCAACCCTACAGCTTGACTCTGAATCCTCTCACAGTGGGATTCACTGCTTCATTCTGCTCTGATGGCCTTAAATATAGCTTTCCTGAGGTGTCTGCAGCCAAATAAATTTTAGATGAAACAAGTACCTTAAAGTGAATATAACATACAGGCTTTCATATTTATTTTCAGTTCATAAATATTTGTTTAATCAGCAATAACAAAAGCCAAATCTGTTGAGTCCTTGTTTTCTTTCTACTTGCAAGTTAACCATTAAGAATTTCAAACTGTAGTAGATGATTACTGATTTATTTTCTTTTTGCTTATCTAAACCTAGTGTTAACATAGGGCAGGGTGAGGGAAATCCTCGAACAATATATTGAATTTGCTTCTAAAGAATATCTTCACTTGAAACACCAGCAAAGAGCTGTTACTCTAATAGCAGCTTAAAGAGCTAAAAGCAAGATCCTGCCAGCCAGTAGTGTCAGGCACAAACATTTACAGAATATTCTGGAATGACTGTAATTAAGCCAATGGGACAAAACATAGTTTATCAAGTACATTTTCTACCCACAAAGGACACACAGCAAGTAGCAGGCCCCAAGGACGACTCCCAGTGGCACCCCAACCACTGTTTCCATTCCAGCATTTCCATCCATTAGGGAGAGCAGAGCCACTCCAAGTGCGCAAAGCAAAACCTCTCCCTAACTCTGCTGACGTCAGAGCTCTCTCGCCAGCAGACGCTTTAGAAAGAGTTACATTAAGTCTCCATTGTGCTGTGCAACTCAGAGCTTGCATTCCTCAATCGGAAAACGAATGCAAAAGACTAGGAAGAGGGGGAGGACAAATTCAATTTTTCAGCCCGAGATATTCAATTTTTCAGCTGTATCTGGCACAGTCTGTCCATGTGGCCGGCTCGCTTTGCAGGCTTCAGGTAAATTCTCTGTGCAGCAGAGCCGGGAGGAACAAGCCGAAGGGCAGCCTGGCCGCAGAGCCGGCGCGGCAGAGGCGCAGCCCCGAGCCGAGCCCCGGCGGGCGGCCCGGGCAGCACCGGCCCCACCGGGCACACCGCGACCCTCCGGGCCACACCGCCCGACCCGGACACGGAGGGCAGGCGGCAGTGCATCTGCCGCCTTCTCCACCTTCCAAAAAAAAACCGGATGCCTCCACTAAGAAACATTTGAATTATTCTAGAAGCAGAAACCAGAGCCAAAGCTAACAGTTTGTACACTCTGCGGATTGCTGAAACTGCCTGCAGACACTGGTCCGTGGTGGTGGCAGAATACATCACACTGGCTGCCTGGGGAATGAACAATAATACTAAAAAGATATCAAAAATAACTCGGAAATCTCCTCTATTGTTTTGTTTGTTTTGTTGGGGTTTTTTTACGGTGGCCAGGGCTCACCTTTGCTCTAATCCAACACCAGTAACATTCTGACTCTTCACTCAGAAATATAGCATTCACTCTCAGCAAGCTACACAAAAACACGAAGGCAGACTCACAAGTGTGATGGCTCATGTCACAGATCCTCACACTACAGTCTGTAAGCAAAATGACCTTGCAACCATCTTCATGCCTTACTCTCAGCTACTCCATATATTTATAATAAAAGGCTCCTCACTTCAGTCAGAGCTTCTACCTGACATCCAGCAAGTGCCAAATGAAACAGAAGAACCCACACTGAGGACAGCATTCTAAAACAGTTTCATCATATGGATTTCATAAACCTGCATTGAACACTCAAAGATAAGGACACTTAGCTCCCACATGAGTCTGTTAATGAAAATCATCTTGGGGAGAAAACTGAGCATCTGACAGAGACACCAGACAAACCAGAGAAGATGCTGACATTTAAACAAAAACCAAACACAAAGAGCCTTGAGTTTCATATTCACAAAGGACCACATCTGTCTCTAGATAACCTGGTGACACTACCAAACATTACTGAGTTAACTGTAGTTTACTATCCTGTTCCAACTCAGTGCACTGTGATCTGGACAAACCTGTATTTTTATTTGCTATCTTACAGAAAGACCAGATCAGTACAAAAGACTGGTCATGATGCCAGCTGCTCTTTAGAAAATCTGGATATCGCAGCTTTCTTCCCCTCAGCTGTAAGGATTACTACACAGGGGTAACTCCTAAACTCTAGTCTGAACCCAGATCTTTCTTTTGGACATTGAAACAAATTTTAAAAATGCGGTATGTTTTCTCATGGTGGGTGGGGAGGAAGAAACAGCAAGAATAAACAAACTCTATTTATGATTTCAGAATAGAGTGTTACCACCAGCTCCATTCTTCAGGCAGCACAGAAGTGCCTACAGCAAACGTGAAACACATCTGTGCAAGAGCTTTTCTTTCCCAGCAAGTCTGCTTTATAATGCAGGGTGAAACTTCAACAGAATGAATAAATATTCTTGATGATTGTTTCATATTCAGTCTGAAATGTACTTCTCTAGCCTTGTTACATTGTAGTGTGTGTGTGTGTGGTTTCCTTGCTAAAAGCTAGCATGAGACAAAAATGAATCATACACTGTACCAGTGCCAGAACAGAGAATGAAACAAGCGCAATCACTGTTACTGAGGAACGAAAGTCCCCTACAAAAATGTTGGCTGCATATCTGTTTCCATTGTAGGATTAACTTTTTCTGTGTCTTTACCTGAGAAATAAGGCATATAAAATGTCAAAAGAGTTCTAGTGGTCTACAAGTGAAACATTTAAATCAGATAATTTTAACTTAGGCAAGGTGATAAAACAGGAGCTTTATGATTTAATAGTTCTTTAGAAGCTTAAATCTATGAGTGAAAACAGCAAATAAATTCTATTCTGCAAAATTACAGTTTCTTTAACATTTCTCGTATACTGTCTATGTTATTGAGCAGAGCTTATTCTATTTTCTAAACAATTAGTCAACATTGCACTAAAAAAAAACTGCAACAGAAAAGTTATTCAGAAATTAATTTGGAAGTTCTTTTAGCTGTCTGTCATTCACTTCTTTCGTGCTCACATCTTTTAGGATTACGAACAAAAGTATTTGTAACAATTCACTTTCTGTCCTTATTTCTGACCTTTCTGATTTGCAATCCCACTGTTCACCACTCATCCTCAAATAATTCCAGGGACAGAAAATTATCAAATACTGTATGAAAGAACATAAATGATTCCTCACACTCTTCAAGCTGTGAGCAACTATGGAAGTACTCTGCTGCAGTTTTAGATGTGTTATTAAAGAACCCTCCTCTGAAGAGCAAATCTGTTGTCACCTTCCAGTTATCACAGTGGTACAACTGTGAGAGTCGTGTGATGGAACTTAAGGAAGCTGAAAGGCTAAGGCACATTTAAAAGGATTCAAACATCAGTACAGACAGAGCTTATGAATGATAAATGAAAATAAACTAGAAGAACAATCTGCCAGGTCAAATCACATGGCACAACACTATGTCCGAAAAGGGATTCTTACAGTTCACAAGACTTATGTTATTTACTTATACCAGCAAGCTTTAACCTAAAATTAAATGTATGCTGAGTAAAGACATTTTAAATACCTGCTGGTCAGGCTGACTGTTCCTTTCTGGGAAGATAATGGTTACACTAAAACACACCATTTGTTTAAATTTCAGTTTTGATATAACTGAGGTAGGTTATATCTGTCCACACTTCCCCATTAGAGAAGTTACAGCACCTTCAGCTCCATTTGTGGTTTTTCAATGGAAGAGCAAAACAATACTAAAACTTCACAGGTTTTCCTGTCTTGGTCCCTCTCCTTTCTCTCCAAATGTCCAGTAACACAGTAGTCTCTGAAGCCACAATCCTAGAAGACTGTTCTGCTGAGACAGAAGGGGAGAGAATAAAAATGAGAAAGAGAAAAGAAAGATGAAATGTGTGGAGTGAAAGTCAACCTACCATAGAAAGCAGAATTCACATGTAGATGCAGTATTGTTTGTTCACTAATCTGACCTCACCTCAAATTACTGAGAAGGCAAAGAGGGGGAGGATGTGACACAAATTGTTCTCAGGACAGTAAGAGAAAACCCACAAGTATATAGAAAATGCCCTTGCCTTATCAGGTACTTACTGGTGTAGAGTAATTGCGTAAGTGACATCTACGCCTCCCTGAAGTTTGCCCTGATAACAAAGAAGGAAATTAATATAAAAGTTTGGATCATGTTTATGTTTCAGCATTTCTGACAACTCCGGTTTCTAATTTTACTTTCTACCTTACTAAAAACACCTCTTCTGATTGTTTCATGTTTGTCTACAGTATCAAGATCCACCAAAAAAACTGAGCTGCCAAGTCTTTTTTTAGCAACAAGGACAACAAAATCATTGTGTTAAACGACTTTTTCATACAGAACTGTTTCCTGTAGTGTACTTAATACTAGTACATAAAAGTTCTACACAGCCATGCCATACCTGGCAAAAACAAGTGAAAACAATTGTCATTACACCACTGCTAATGTGATCATAGAAGACAAAATCTTACCCTCTTTCTGACCTCCGGGAAGTCCTTTCCCCAATAAATAATCTGCTTGTTACACACTATATTATCAAATACTCTTCAGGTAACAGAGGCACAGAAAGCTACACTAAGAACTATGAGGACATTTAATATTGCACACCCAAGTGCTCAAAAATTAAGGATTCCAGAAAGCAAGCTGTCCATAAAAATTAAATTCAGCATTCCTGCAACCAGCCAATTGACAGTGCAGCTGGTGTACTGGAAGGCAATGCAAATTTTGGTCCCGTTTCAGCACCTGTGATGGCTGGCTGTGATATCTGATCCTTGTCACCATTTCCAGGGACATCAGGACATCTCTTCCCCTATCCACAACAAAGATCCAACTACCAGGACAGGTAGACACAAATTAAGTAGGGCCAAGTTGCTTCACACCCAAGCAGTAAGAAGTATACATCAGATATATATCAGCTGCAATAAGAGAAGCTGGAAGACCTCTGCAAAATGCCACTTAGTGCTCTAGCAGTCATTTCCAGGCCTTGGGGAGATCCTAAAGGCTGTGCCCAGCTTCTGAACTTCCTGAAGAATCACAAAGACATACTGATTTTTCTGGAGTGGCCTCATTCCAGCAACAGCTTTTTCTCATTTCCATACTAAATGAGGCTCCATATCTACATGTTGTATATTTTTTGCTTTATAACAACATTATACAACACTGAATTCACAAATACCACACAAATCCTTAAGATATTTTTACCAGACTAAAGGCTTCAAAATCATTAGCAAATCAATCTTCAAAGCAGTCCTGTGAAACCTTCACAGAAATTCTGCAATGGAAGATTATTTTCCAAATTTGCAAAATGGGAAACAAACACCAAAGCTAATGCTGTCACCTGAAATGAGATTCTGATATTGTGGGCTGCCAAAGTTCCAAGGTGGTTTTGCACCAATATAGGACTGTATAGGTCCAAAACTTAGACTGGGCACTGACAGCACTGACCTGCTGATCAACACCTGAAAGTCTGAAGATGGGCATGTAAGAAAACACCTAACTATTCTATAAGGGCTTTGCCCAACACTACAAACACTCTACAAATAAGGTGCCACAGACTCCTTCTTCTAGCATTCATTATATTAAGTTTATATTCCAGCACACTCCAAATAATGTGGCTGTTGTCAAACGATTTAAACAGCAGTAGTATCTTTTCCATTGTCAGGGCACAAGAATGTTCTCTTACACAAATTTTCTGCAATTTAATAATTTGCAGACACCAAGTGACAAGACTTAGCTAGCATTAACTATAATTAGTTTCTCTTTGAAACTTCTATCCCGGTGACAGATTTGATTAACACTGGCCAATGGGTTTCTCAAGAGCGCAACAAACCTGGAAGAATGCCTTCTCTCAAGGACACTACAGTCTGCTACAGGGTGTTTTGAACCAGAGGTTCTGGAATACATCTCAAAGGAAGAACCCTGTGAAATAAACCCATGCTGCTGCAACAGCAGATGCAGGTGGCAGCTGAGAGGGCATGGCAAAACTTCATTTAAACTTTTCCATCCCTCCTTCCCAGATGTTGGTCAATAATTAGCAGGAGTTAGGGACTTGTAAACAGTCTCTCCTTTTATAATCTTCTTTTGCAGGTGCTCTAGTTTGAGAGCAAAAATGTGAAATAGGGACAGCTGTCATAAAAAGGGAGATTTGGTTTAAAACCAGCTGTTTCAGTCTACATCACCCTCAGTTCCTTCATGCAACCTTTTCTTCCTACTCTTCCTCACTTACTCTTTTTCCTTCTACCTCTTCTGTTGCCTCTACCCATGACGTTTTCCTGTACTTCCTTTGAACTGAAGGTAGACAGCTCACACTTTGTCTCAAGCTTCTCATCCTGACAGAATCAAGAGCAGAAAGATCCACTCCCCCTTCTCACTTGGGTCTCTCATCATTGACTTGATGCCCAGCAGCTGTGATACAAAATTTAAGTCCCTCACCACTTGCTAAAATGGCTGAAAATGTGTGGCTGCATGTGAAATGTTCAGAATTTTGGTGCCACAGCAATCCGTCTTTCAAGAAAATGCTCAGAAACACTTTCTAAAAATTTGGTATTCCTTGCAAGTTTTCACAGAGATAAAATAAAGATGGAGCAAGGCTTCTCTAAGAAAATAAAAGCAAAAGAAAATGAAAAAAAAAACCCCAACCTCTGATCCAAAATAGACATTATAACATTCTCAGAGCAGTTGCTCTACATTCTTAAACATTAAGAAACCTTTCCTCTGGATTCTCAGAAACAGTATTTTATGGGTTTTTTTTTTGCTTTAGACCAACTACATTTTGAATGAAGTATAACCAAAAACCTGAATGCCTGGTTTTGTAATATGAAGTATTAATCTTACTTATATAAGAGACTGTTCTAAGTATTGTATACACAATACTTGGAGCTTCTAACAAACTCCTAAAAAGAGGAATTCTTTGAAGATTACTTGATGTAGCAGCCCCAGTCCAAATGAATACCTACCAAGACTATTTCCCTTCTATCATACACTTATCACATGTGTAAGTGCATTTATTTAGTATCTAGCATAAATTCTAAAAACAAAGCATGAAGGGAAAGAAGGCATCACTCATTTTACAGACAGATGTTTGAAGCAGCCAGATAATGTGACTTGCCAAAGTCTCACAGAGGCAATGCACAGAAAAGGTGATGATGGGCAGAGAACATGTCTTACCTCACAGCCAGACTGGGACCTCCTCTGTCTAAGCTGCTAAGCATTAAGCCACAGTATCTCCACAACTTGTTCTCATTTGCTTGTACTCTAATACAGGTAGCACACCAGTCCACTCATCACCATGGGCTGTCCTCAAAAACATTTAGAAATCCCACCACCATTTGGAACAGAAACAAAGCATGTTTTTTGATCCTTCATACATAACTCCATCATCTGGCCCAAATACCCAGAGTCTGAGTCAGTACAAACAACTGTTTCTTCCTTTTATCTCCCGCTCATTTCACAGTACAATATCCTCCACAGGACTGACATCACTGGAGAAAGACCCTTTACATTTTCCTTTGCTTGGAAAAATACATGGTCTGTAATGGCAGCCTGGAGGTATTTAATGCCATTCAACAGTATACCTTTCTCATCCTTGAAGAGAAGACATATGTATCTAGAAAGAAAGATAAACACTTGATAAAAACCAGACAAAAACAATTTCAAAGAATGTAATGTATTGACTCTGTAAATTATAACAGGAAAATGTGGATACCTTTAGAAGGAAAGGTTATGATAAAATTACTTCAAAAGCTTAAAGGCCTTGGTTTGTTTCTCCAAAATGAAGCAATCTTCCCTAACCAAGAAATAAATATGTGAAAGGCCAAGCCAGCTATATTATCACTCAAACTAATCCAGAAAAATAAGTTCTAAAAAGATTTCAATAATACACTAATCTAATCCCCAATTTTATTTAAAAAAAGCTATTCAAGCAATTACATAATTTGATTATATTTTGTAATAGAAACTGCAAACTTCCAACTGTCTACTAATTTATAAATTTGCAAATTACAGAATAAACTACATCATGCTAAAAAAAGTCTGTTGGAAGTGCTCAGGCTCTTGATTGAAAGAGAGCATATGTAGCTTTTGTCTAAGACATATTCTTTCAATAGGAAGAGGCCAATCTATATTTTTAAAGGCCAATCTATATTTTACTCAAATATAAATCATACGAGAATGTATTAAAATGTTACCATTTTAATACATTTCAAGCTATCAGTAGACATGAGAAAACACATGCTGTTATTTAGAATAAATCTGCATTCCCACCTACTCTCCAAGTTCACCAGAACGTAGCAAGTCGCTCCCAATTTTATGAGTTCAGGATCCTGTCTGCAGCCTATGTAAGACTCCATTGTGCAAATGACAGGTGCAAGAAATTTTCTATTGGTCCCAGGCCCTAAACACAACTTGTCAGAGTGGTTTCAGATTCAAAAAGTACACTTATCTCCCAGCCAGTATGTTCTAGTACCTTCTATACTGCCATCCATATAAGTATCAAATCTGTCTCAGCACTGTGAATACCCAAGAAAATCTACCACAATGAGCACAACAGCCTAATAAAACACAGGTCAAAAAACTGATCCTTCAAAAATCAGTATTTAATTTGCTACTAATCCAACTGAATATATTCTTGTTCTCACACTATAATATGAGGACAGAAGTTCTAACTTATCCTCATCTTTCTTATATCAGAACTGAATTTCTACCTAGAAAGATGTGAAGCCTTGGAACAGCAGTGTTAGCCAGGGAAGCAAGTACATGACCAGAGGCTGACAGAGGGAAGTGCTGATCACAGATCTCTGCATCATTTACAGCCACACACAGCCACCTCTAATACAGTGAATTACATATTTTCTAGATTTACAAACAAAAAGTTGGAGAATACTTGTTTCTCCTTTTGTCAGTGGTTAGAAAACCAGGAAATTAATCAGGTTGAAATAATAAATCTTCAGAAGAAACACCATGAAATTGTTTGATCATACATAAGATTCATTATTTTTTAAAGTGACGGGAACTTCAACAGACAAACTGATCTAAAAATCATAGTTTTAACAGATAGTAGAGTAACTATGGATTGTTCAGAAAAGGAAAACAGATTTGGGTCTTCTTTTTCTTTATATTATGTCATATCACAGGTGTCTTTCTGATGCATCATGATCCACATCCAAGTTCACTGACTGATGGAACACCAGCCAAGATAAGAAAGATGGAGGGCTGCCAAACAAGCATCAGTGCCAAATTACAGTGAACCCTTCATTTTCTTTCCAGCTTTGCCACACAAGAGGCTTTATTTCCAACAACTCTGGGCCTCCATTTTATACATACGTTGTTGATAATGCATTTACATTTCACTAGGACTTCCTTCAATGAACTGTGAGAAGTAACATACAATGACACCAGCAAGTTCTGAAATCACTTTCCCATGCAAATCCAAAATCCTGTCATCCCTGAACACCATTTCTTCTGGTCTGTTCCATCTGTTATTTAAGAAGAGTGAAAAATAACCATGTCAAGAAAAAAAAAAAAAAAAAAAGAGAAGCTAGCTATTCAAGAGAAATCCTTTCCACAAAAAATTAAAATGGTAGTCAATGGCCAGATTATTTTGATTCATAATGTCACATGCATTTTAAGACAGTTGTCTAATTGCATATACAAAAGAACAACAGAACCAGGCTATAACCCCAACTAGAGACCACACTAATCACTTGAATTTCAAATTTGCACCAGAATATTCTCCCTGCCCCACAGCCCTACCAGTCAAAACTAATCCATGGGGGAAGAAAATTAACAAAATTGAATCCTGAGCAGGCACAGTTTTTGTCTTAATAATAAATTTTATGGCAAATTGACATCACATTTTTTTCTCATTTGTGAAGCATTATTAAAGGTGGGATAGAATCACCCTGGAACACGCTGGATGTCTTTCAGCTGACACTGATTTAGTCCGAGGCTGCCAAGTTTTCACCAGCCACCCAGTGGGGTCAGAAATGAACTTGTCTCTCCAAACCAACATATAATTCATGTCCTTACCTAGTCTGGGCTGAGGAAGCAACTTGGTTTCAGATTGGTGTAATTTTAAAAGTGGAGGGGAAATTTGAGCTCCTGTCAATCACTTTATCAGCTACTGAAAAAAAGGAATATAGCAGGAGCACTGAGCACTTGGATCCTCTGCATATCACTAAACTTTCTTTGGTTTTCCTCTACAGAACAGGGTAAAATAACTCGCTCTTATCTCCATATTCCCTTCTCATTATGCGAAACATCTAGTCCACACATTTTATCAAATTAATTAAATTTTTAAGGAATCTAATAATGTAACACCAATCCAGTTATTCAAAAGAATTATTTTTATTACAAATCTTATTTTTCCTCATTATTTTAAATGCCTCAGAAATATAACAATTAGCTATAAAATAGTCCGCAATCACAACTGGCAAGAAGGAGAATTTTTAAACTGATGCCTTGGATTTCAAATGTTCTAGTAACTCAGAGTATGCCTTTTAAAAAAAAGAGTATTAGCCTACAATTTTTGCTGAGGAACAAGCTAGTTAGAAGTGTTAAACCACACAGATAACCTTGAAGTTAAAATTTTCTGGCCATATAAACGTGCATTAGTATCTCAGTTTTCCAACAGATGTGTTGGTTTTTATTTTTAATATTTCCAAAAATACCAAATACATGATGGAAAGCAATATACTATATTACAATGTAACTGTTTCTAACCAATAAACAAGCTGGTGAATAAAAGCTTCCTTAAAAAATAAAGTAGTTTTATTTTACTAAATCAAAGTACAATCTCATCTAGCTGTGACAAAGATTTCTTGTGCCAAATGATTTCAAAATTTTGATACAAATATTTAGTATTATGCCCTGAATAAAGGTAAGAGGAAGTCAGCCTAATTATTGAGCCAGTAAGAACATTAAATTTATAAAACATAACCCTTGTATTTGTATGTAGTTCACACCTGCTCTGGCTTGTCAACAAGAATAAAATATTTCACCAATCACGGACTTCATAAATATTTCTCCAAAGCAACCAGAAAGTTTCCATCTAATACATCTGACCTAGTCAAAATCTTGGAAATTACATTATTTCCAAGAGATTGCTGAAAGCACTTCAATAGAGAGCATAATATAAGGGGAAAAAACTTTAATAAAAAGTTGTGATAACAGACCAAAGCAAACAAAAAGCATAATGTCTTTTGAAAATGCTGAACACACACTTATACAGACTCAGCAAGAATATTAAACACATGGCACCCCAGGAGAACGTGGGGAAGTGGTCCTCACAGGTCAGATCTGCAGAAGAAATGAACTGGCAGTGAAACCTAAACATGACAGAATTTCAGGTGCATTCAATACTGTAGCTGTAGTAAGAAAAATGAAAACAAAAGGGAGTCCAACAATTTTGCACATTTGTGTGCATTTGAAAATCAAGTATCTGCAGACATCCTAAATAAACAACCTTTGCCAGTAAAAACTATTATATTTTAATTATATTCTTTAAGAAATATCCTGGTTAAGCAAAGCATAAGATAGATGCTATCTAGTCTGGTTTTGGGATACTCTAGGTAAGAAGTCACTAAAGAAGAAAAAACACTGCCCTGCAGTACCACTACAAAAAAAAAAAAAAAAAAATTATCTGTATTGCCTCTTTCAACCAGGGAGCTCATCTCCATAGAAAACTTTTCTATTTACACCACTATAATAAAGACATGAAATATTAGAATAAGCCCAGTAAAACTTTTCCAACACAAATTCACAGAATCAGTTATGTTGGAAAAGACCTGAAATCACTGAGTCCAAGTGTTAACCTAACACTGCTAAGTCTACCACGAAATCACGTCCCTAATATAATCTAATTTGAGGTGTTCAACAGTAATCGTTCTTTTGCTATGAAAGACTCAAGATGAAAATCCCTCCAGATTTATACATACAAATAAAAAATGTAAGATGGGAAGGTATATTTGGTTTTTATTTATTTAAGAAAGGAAAGTTGTTTCACTTTTGAAAGAAGTACTTTGAAGTCAGGAGCTTCACTGTTTACTTGAAACCATTTATTTCCTCCTATAGTTCCAAAGAAAAACATTACACAAATACATTAGAGGAAGCAGGTGCAAAATTGCATTGAAAAGCTATTTAAACTTCTGAGAAACAAACCTGATGTCAGCATAGGAGATCTTTTAAGCATTTCCTTATGTCACCTGCTAGAACATATAATTTAATATTTATCTTGCTGCTTTATTAAAAGAAAGCAACCACAGGATATTATTTCACAGTACTAGCAAGCCATGCAAGCTCTGTGCCCCTAAGCATAAAATAAAATTATCACAGTGACAAGAAAACACCAATGTCACTTCAAGCTGTAAATATATGAAGAAAATGCTGAGGATTTCAAAATAATGGTGTAAAATACCAACAGGACATGATAGTTCAAACCAACAAACTAGCAACACAAAACCCCCTTTAAGCTAGGTTGCATAATTCCATGAGATACTACATTGCTTGTTTTCAATGTGCTTTCAGTTTTAGTTCAAACATACTTCTTGTTTTATAGATCAGTTATCACTGAAGTTACAGTAACATCTGGACTTGTTTTAGACTAATTAAGCTCAATATAGCTTTAAGAAATGTATTTCAGCAGGAAAAACTACATTTACAAAATTCTATTAATGTGCAATTAGGCAGCTTGCAGGTTTTTTGTATTTTAACATAATTTCTTCCAGCAATGCACGAAGCAACTCCATGTGGACAGAGACACAGCAGATCAATGTGAATGTAGGTAGATATGGATGCATTTTAAAATACTAAAATATTTAAATACTAAAGAGAATACACCTTTTCCAATATACAGAGCAAGAGGCACTCAGTTTCAGATCCCACAGAAGCAGCCCCCACTGAATTAGCTTCAGAGGGTTAAATTAGTACAAGCAGCGGCCCATGCTGTCTCTTGTTGTAGGTTAACCCACCCTGAAGCACGAATTCAGAACAGGACCACCCTTCACTCTTCAGAGCGAGGTCAGGCATTTGGTTTAAACTGCCTGTAACAGAGTTTTCAGCTAAATCTTTGTAACTTTATAGGAGCAGGGACACTCATTGCATTATATAAATGGACATAGGTTAGTAAATTCCAAGAGAAAGTAATTAATTAATAGAAGGTGGTAACAAGTGGTTATATTTTAAATCACTGTGGCTATTTGCTAAATTAACAATGTCCTTCTGCTTGCAGCCAAGTTTCCAAACTAGCTTATACACTAACTCCCAGAAGGCAATCATTTACCAAAACTCACTCTATAGGGGCTGGATACCAGCAGCACACAAAAGACTACAGCAGTCCTACAAAAAGCAGCAGCAGGCTTGTAAAGCAAGGATGGATACAGCACCTCATGGTTAAACAGCAGATGTTATGGGGGAGGAGAATGCAAGCACAGAGTCAGATTAAGTCCAATTGGAAAAATACAACCATGCTACTGAAAACAGAAAATAAAGTAGTAAGTTAAACTCACTGTGAGTCACCTCATTTTTAGAGTTTAGCAAGTAATTTACTTCAAAAGACAGTACTTTCTTGTTAAAAGAAAGGCTAGTTATTATTATGACTGCCTGACACTTCCCACTCCAACATCCTATTTTCCAACCTGCTTAGAAGCTTCGCAAGGAAACTGGGATGAAAGTAATACACTAGAATCTTCTTTAGCACTTTTATTTCAACCAAATACTTACGACAATAACAAAAAACCACCGCAGCTCAAAAAACCACAACAATCTAATGGAAAAAATTATCCTAGAAGAGAAAATAAATCAAAAGTTTGCAGTATTTTCTCTGGAAATGTTCAACACTAGCACACTTTGAAGCTGGAATTTGAATTCCAGCCTGTAGAACTTGGATGTACATTTTATCATCCTTCCAGTAATGTGAATAAATCCCCACTTGCAAGTTTTTGGGAATATGAGAAAAAGATACCCAGTCTCCAGCAAATAGCATATATTTTTTCTGCTAATATCTCTACTAAACTTGATCCAGCCTGGAACTGAATAGAATCTTCTTTTCACTTCCAGGTGAACATGATGCCTCGATCAAATACCAGGAAATAAAGGTAGGAAGCTGACTTGTGCTTTCCAACATCCAACTAATAAGAGGCAGCAACGTATAAGAAACTTCAACAAAATGTGGAGGGGGTGGGATTTCAACCTAAACAGTCTTGCAATTTTAACAAGAGTCAAAATGGTGGCTGCCAGAAAGGCAGAAACCTGCACCGAAATGGGATGGTTGAACAGTAACTCCATCAGAGCATGCTAAAGAGAAAATTGTAAGAAAAAAAGGGGACTGCAAAGTGAGGAAACCAACAGTGTTGTTTGGGGAAGTAATCTGTGACCTTTAGCACAAGTAATAAGAGATTATACATGAGAAACAGAATGGACTGGCTGATCACAAACACTAGAGGAAAACAAGCCAATGACGGCAAGAAAGATTCTACAGAGTAGTTGAACAGGACACAGAAAGGGAAAGCATCTCCAAATCAAAGGAGAGAAAACATAAAGACATCAGATTAGGTATTGAAAAGGATATGATTTTAGATCAGCTAAGGTATCATCCTAACAAAAATCTTACTGGCTAAATATGAACAGAATTGCATAAAACACTGTTAATGATGCAGAAAGTAAAAGTTACCTTCCTGGTGACAATGAAAAAGCAGCAAAAGCAGCTTGTACCACCAAAGCAAACCTTCCTCCATTGCCCATCCTTTACAGTCAAAGACAGACGTAAAACACTCTACACAAGCATGTGGATCATACTGTCTCAGGTCAATCCCTATAAAGCACAACACAGTATTATTAAGCACTACTAGCTCAAACAGCAGCAGTTTGCCTAGTGAGTAACTTCCAAACCTCCTGATATGACTTCAGTTATTATTTTTAACGGATAGAAAACAACACACAAACTACATTAGAAATAACTCTCTCTACTTGATGAAGTTACATTTGGAAATGATCGCTGAAGCACGTTATGACAGTTTAACTGCATGGCTTTTATCCCCTCCCCCCAGTAATAGCTCTGCCTGGTACACACTTATCAAGTCACTGGTTAGGATTTTGTTTATCCTTACTCATTGTGCCCCCCCATAAAAATAAATAAATAAACAAACTAATAACTACAGCATAATGCTACATTGAAAGCAGAAATTAATTTCCCCGTCAGTCATTGCAGAGCACCAATATGTCAGACTCATATTGCTGAAACAGTCAAAACCATACTCATTCCAGTGAAGTAACATGGTTATTATCCCTGTTAACAGATACAATATTAGAATATGATTATGGATTAATTTATTTACCACCTCAGATGACTGACCTGAGATAGCCTAAATGAAACTAAGTTCTAAGTTCTTGGGCATGTTACACAGTAAATATGACAACCTGCAGTATCAATAGTGTACACACATCCCCACCCCGACCAAACACAGCCAAGATTCAGATTTCTATTTCAGACAAGATACAAATCATTTTTGCTCTATTTGCATTATATCTCTTATTCAATGGGAATAATTGCCCTAGAGACTAGGTTTACTTCTGCTCAAAGTAGATGGATGTCCCAGTAGAGACAGCGAGTGTATTCTGAATAATGCTTCTGCAGGGGGGGGAAATAAAAAAAAAACACAGCTGTATAATTAAGAACAGTAACTTAATAAAGGTAGGCACAAATGAAAATCCAGCTATGGCTGCTTCTTCAACTTTAATTCTGGCCTTTCTTAACATTTGAGAGTTTTACCTGAAACCTTAAAATCACAATTAATTGCGTGCAGTGGCAGAAACAGTTTCATTTTTCATCTACATGTGCAATCCTTCACATTTCAAAGCCCAACCAAAACAGTCATGTAATTGCTGCAGAAGGCATACCTTGGCCTTTCTAGTATTTCTAGCGCACTCATTATCATGGTTTCTGAGAAACAGTTAAACTACCAGCATCCTAAAGCTATTTTCCCTGTCTTTACAATAGACAGAGTTCTTGCATTCTATACACAATGAAAACCTGAGCCATTATTTACCTACAAAATACCTAATATTCATCCTGCAAAACAGTGTAAATTAAAGTTACTCCAAATAGGTACTGACTTCAATAATACATACTCAAAACTATACTCCAGTCAACTGTTTTTATGACCTAACACTTGTGATAATGAAGTTAAATCTAATAAAACCCCTTTTTTGAAGGAAAATCAGATAATCAAAACAAGACTTCATCACCTAGTACTCCAAAATCACCCATAACCAGGTACTAATCTATAGTAACATTGTACAAAGCACCCTATTTCAGGGAAGAACTTTAAAGGTGAATAGTTCTAACTTCAAAAGGACTGTATTTTACAGAGAGTTTCACTACCTACAGGGTGTTTTTAAAGATGAAAGCATCAATCTACCCAAGGCTTCCCCTGAAGTTTTGCATTTCTGTTCACTGTACTGCCAACTGGAAGCTCCTTCCTTTTGGGATTCTAATTTATTCTCTCGCTGAATGATTTTTAGCACAATAAACTATTAATCTGCATACTTAGAGGTGCATTTTCACCATTTCATAAGAAATACCGACCATATCAAATATTCTTTATTACCAATTTTTTTTTATTATTTTTATCCACCAGAGAGAAACAAAAGCAAACTTACAGATAGCTTAAGAGAATCCATCCCACAAATGCAGCATATTGTGGCTTTTACATTAATTGCATTAATTGTGCATATGTAATTTTCCATAAAGTGGTTTTAAAAAGCAAAGTGCAAAGATCCCCAGAGCTTGTGAAAAATAATTTAGGTTGCAACAAAAATACGAAAATATTTTCGTATTTTTATTAACAAATAAAAAAGTATTTGTTACCCTTAAAACAGAAAGGTAATACTGTATGACTTCTGAGATAAGAAAAAGGATATGACTGTACAGCCCTAAAAAAAACCCCAGCAATATTTCACACCTCAGAAACAAAACAGAAAAAAGGAGTAATGAAAACAAAACCATGTCACTGTCTTCATGTTTTACTCAATCAACAGTTCTTGGTCTAGATCCAGCCAAGATATTATGCTGATTAGGACAGGGTGTAGGAGGTAGGAAGAAACCATTTGCACTGCTTACTGCATTAAAGAAAAAGCTGTAGCATTGCTGGGCAGGACTAAACAGGATGCTTTTATTTCTTAACCCATTCCCCGGTAAAAACACCTCCTGCAAAGCTTAAACTTATCTTTTGCTATTGAATTAATCTGGCACATCCTATACCTTATCTACTAAATAAATTAAACACTGAAAACAGGGAAGTTTGTTCTTTCTTTCCCAGACATGCAGGCAGCATGAAATCCTAATAATCTAAATTCTTGCCAAGCAGGATATTTCTCTTTTTTTATCCTTGTTCTCTTTTCATGAGTTAGTTAATCCATTACCTAATTTATCGTGGAATCATCTTTAATTGTTAATAATGGAAAGACTGGGACTCCTGTGCTGAGTTTACGAGCTCTCTTCTATTCTTGCCCTGGCCGAATTTCTGCCTGGTGTCAGGTCACAGAAGGTGAAGTCTACTTTTCTGCAGCTATGCACAACTACCACAGACAAAGGCCAAACAAAGCACACTGGCACATAAAGAGAAGAAAGTGCAATAGCAAATAGGAACAGGAAGGTGAAGTAAGAGAGGAGATTAAAAAACCCCAAACTAGTCACATAGGAACTTTAGGAGGAAAATACTTTTGGTCATTAGGCACTAAAACCTCTCAATCAAAATGCAGATGGCTTAAAATCATGGTGGTGTGAAATGAAGAGCAGCATGCACAACAGCTTTTTAGGTTTCCCCTCTATGTTGTCCCACAGATAAACTGACTGTAAAATCTCACACTTCAGTAAAGCAACAGCCTGGCTTCACACATTATAAGCACTGTCATTCCCTTCACTCAAAAAGGAGCTAGAAGTTTGATGCCTCCATCTCTGACCCTGAGTAAAAGGGCTCCTGGCCTCCTAAAATGTTTTTCACAGTATCATATAAAGGAATGCTTAGCTTCTTCTTTTGAAAAAAGCAAAGTCAAACAAAAAGTAAGTATCAGGTGCACCTTCACAGGTAAAATGAAAGTGAAAAGGTAGCTGCTTGTCTCAGTAAACTGAAGCAAGGTCTTTAACACAGAAAAAAAAAGGTAATTTAAAATGCTTTATTCTGTTTATATTTGATTTAATAGTATAGTAGAACACAAAATCAGAGCACCTCCATTAGGACACGCAGTGGAGAACACTTTGATAAAAGTTATTTTTCCAGTACACAATCTAAAAATAAAGTAACCTTGAACATGCTCTACCTTCCAGACACATTTCTTTGCATTGATCAATGTATTAGATTGCTTATCACAGAAACATGAAAGGCAGACTCAGATAGTTCCCAATGGCCGACCAGTAGAAAATGTTTGTTATCAGGCTTCAAATTTGCCAGTAGAATGATGTCACCACAATCCCTACTTATTCCCATGCAAATGTTCTTCCACTATCAGAAGTCTGAGGGACACCTGAAGTTCCCTATATAATGCATTTTGATATGAAGGAGAAAAGCCAAACAGTGTGTTGCAACAACCACTCTCTGTAAGCATCATCACTTATTATACACAGTTCCTGTACAGATGTTAATTTATACTCAATAAAACATTTACTGGGAAAGTCCTATTAGATCTTGATACAAGGAAGAGCTGCAACACTGAATACAGGCTTGGCATATGGCCCCAATTTGCAGGTCATAAAAAGCCTAAAGCACTCCTCAACTATCTAATTTACACAAAATAAAAGCCTTCTATTTCCTAAAAAAAAAAGTATAAATGTTTCTTCCTGAGATTGAATTCTGAATGGCTATGCTGCAGAAGATCTGCCAAAACATCCCTCTCCTTGTCCAGTTTCACAGAAATATACAGTCAGTTCTGAGCACCATGTACTTTGAGCAAAGGAAACAGATGAATGACGCATTTAGGCATGGCAACACCAACAGTCTTTTCCTCTGGAATGCAACTGTTATGGTGCTATGAAAGACTCTTATTTGTCTAAGAGCAGTTAACAAGGTTATTTTGTATAAATACTTCAAAATAAAAACAAGGCACAGCAGCACTAGTGCTGTGGTGCCATCATATCCAGAACACTAGCAGGCAGCACTGCCAAAGCCCCATGCCTCAACTAAAACCCTCAGCCCCACCTGAACCTCCGCTGTTCAGAAGATCCCCGAGGAGCTTTGCACTCCCTAAAAAACATTTCTTGAAAATATGTGCAAGATAAATTTGTCTTACACAGAAGTCGTACACAATGCACTAAACACTACAGCTGGAACAGTCTGACATATTAAGCATTTTAGGATAAAAATAAAACTTGATTACTTGATGTGGCTCACAGAGTTTGTTTTTATGTGAAAAATTTGATCATTAACCAAGAAACTTAAAAGTGGTAATTTTATTTACTAAGGATATGCAGCATCAGTGAAATACAATGAGAACAAAACAACATGATTCTTACTGCATGCAATTTCCCCAGAGTTAGTCCTTTTGCTGAAGCAGTTCTTCATCCACTAAATGGAACAACAGTAGGGGACAGCTAGGCGCTCCAATTTAGAGTAAGCTCTAATCTGCCTTATGGGAGCAACTAAAGGACCTATGGAAAAATGTTTGTTTAACAGTAATTTGTCTCAACTATAAATGGAAGCAGAACAGAACTGACATAGTCCCACAATGACAGTTTGTGCTGAACAATAACAGGATACTTGCATTAACAGAGTTGTGCTCTATTTAGGAAGCAAAAACAAGTGACAATACCAAACTCAATTGGTACAAACATTTATTTCTGCAAGATGCCCTTTGAATGTCTTGCTGAAGACATCATTAGGGGATATGCCAGCCTCTAAAGAGAGGAAGTTTTAATGCCTGAGGAAACACCTGTATGTATGAAACTTTAAGCTAATTTCATTAGGTCATTTTGCTAAGTTGCTCAAGGTTAAAATAACTCTTATATCAGCTTTCCAGACTGGTGCAGTATGTCTAGATGCAAAGTGAATCTCTGGAAACTCGCCCTTCAAAAAAACCCAAAAACCCACAACAACTATTCTCATTTCGTGTTTGGCTACAAGTCCAACAGGAGGCTACCAATTGCCCAGCAGGTGACTGACTTCAATCCACAGTTTAAAAGTGGGAACATCTACAGCAATCTTTCAATTACAAAAAAAGTAACCTAAAATGAAAGTACTCCTACTTTGTCTTGTTGCACGGATAAGCCCCAAGGGATGGTTAGTTCTTCTAAGTATGCTACAACATCAATGAAGGTAAAGCAAAACAGACACTCAAAGCCCTTCTCACTTGCCTTAATGATTCAAGACCTAAGGGTGGTATCACAAATGACATCTCACAGCTCACCTGTGGGGCTTTTCTTCCTTCTACAAATTCTACTTTGAAGAATTCAAAGACCATTCTAAAGCTGACATAAGACATGCTCACAACAGGAAGAAAACTTCTTGTAGAGCCCTGTAATATTCTAGTCCCACCCAACATTTACAGCTCTTGCTAGATTCCCATTGCTTTGGTTGGTCAGTACTGGCACTAAGAGGAAAAAAACCAGAAAAAGCAAGCAACCCCTGCCAGAGAAGGAGCAGCAACCAAAACCAAGGTAAAACACAATTATAAAGTGTTTGAGAATTGCCAGAAATGTACATGAAACAATCAAGATAACTGAAGAAAAGACTAAAGCACCTTATGACTCAGCTGAGTGAAAGCTCTTCCACAAAGTCTCTTTCCATCAACTAAACAATAAACTTGCAAAAAGATCTGCAATAATGAGGTGAACATTAGTTTACAGAAGTTTGGAAGAAATCTGTCAATCCATAAATACCAGCAATAGACTAAATACCTATTTATTATTACAATGCACCAAGAAATAAGTCTTTTAAGTGCCTGAAGAAATCTTCCGCTGAAATAATTCCTCAAGTGAATACTTAAATGGGAAGAGTGTAATTCTACTTGTATGTTTCTTTCTGGGTTAAAGTAGTGCACAACAGTATCTGAAGTGCAATCTATATAGAACACAAAAAGGTGTACGTTTTTCCTTAAAGATTATTTCATTGACGATTTAAAATACAAATTACTTGAAAGTAATTAAAATTAGAATAAAACAAGAATAACACATTCACTTCAGAGACTCATAAATAAAAGGAAGTCTCCTCTTGCAAAAAATAGGAGCATTAAAAAAACGCCAAACAACAGTTTTAAGAGATACTGATACAACCTCTTCCATATTCTTCCTACTGGGGGAAAAATGGTACATTGCAACACTAATAAAAAAAATCAGCTCTCTAAGATTGTGTGTAACTTTTTACCTTCTTGGTAGAAGTCTACCTCCAGGTGCAATTCACATGCTTTTAGCAGCAAGATCAACACCAGTCCCAGTGTCTTGAAGCTGTATTAGGTACACCGATTCATTCAGCTACACATCTTCCATCAGCTAACGCAGAAGGCACAATGGAAACATAGCTAAGAGAAACACAAGACAAAAATCTGAAATCAACTTCTTTATGAATAGGCCAGTGTTAAAATTAATACTTTTATTAATCATTCAAAGAGCTTTCCCTGACCTTCAGAAAGAATTGGACTGACTCACATCTCAGCTACAAACCAGAAATCACACTAGGAGTAGGACCCAAAACATGTATCCATCACTTACTTAATTCAGGTATTAAAATTATTCTGCTAGGCCAGTATATGATGTTTAGATACAATTCAGAAAAGAAATCACAAAGCTAATACGGATGTCTGACCATGGGCCAGAGTAAACTGACCCCATAATGGAGACCACCAGCTTGGCTAAAGGCCATCTGAGGACAGTGGTCCAGAGCACTACAGTTGTACTTCAGAGCTCAAAGATCTTTCTTAGTGGTTCCAAACTAGGATTCAGAAGTCCTATGAAAAGATTTACACATCCTATACTGTCATCCGGATGGTGTGTGTGTTGGATCATTGTAAGGAATACTTCAGTAAGACTAAGCACGGACCAAACACGCCCAGTAAATAGGGGAGAAAACCCTACTTACTGTACTAGTTAGGAAGAATCACCTACTCATCAAACAAATTTAATCTAAAGTTTTTCTCATAGTAGCTCCTCTATTTC
The DNA here is from genome assembly GCF_048771995.1 of Taeniopygia guttata. Taxonomy (NCBI): domain Eukaryota; kingdom Metazoa; phylum Chordata; class Aves; order Passeriformes; family Estrildidae; genus Taeniopygia; species Taeniopygia guttata. Next base: position 130,918,648 of record NC_133026.1, read on the forward strand.
TCATAGGCGAATAGTAGCTAAATGCTGTTAATTAAGAATATGGGAGGGGGGGGGAATATTTTCCACCACAAAAGACTTTATCTAACTGCCAAAAGAATTCAAGGGCTTGTGTTCTTTCACAGGTTGATAATATTTACATAAACCAAGTTTTCCTAATACATTTATTAATGTTTACTGGGAATCCCATAGCTAAGGGAGTTTTGATGATTCACTTACTAATGGAGAGACTAGAATTTGTACACACTACTAAGGTAAACAAATACATCTGTCAGGCATCTTCTTTCCTCCTGAGCCTCAGCTAGTACAATTAATCAAAATCTGACAATTGCTCTGCATAAGGAATGCGTCATTTGTCTGACAGATTTAAGTTGAAGGGGAGAGAAGAAAAACACACATAAACATTTCAACTCCTTCTTTTAAAAATTATGATCATATGTCCACAAAATCAAAAATAGCTGACAAGATAAACAAAACAGCTTGAATTCAGCATTTTATAAATGCTGAATTTTATAAAATGCAGTTGAAACTGGCATACTTCAAGAAATATGCACACAGCAGAGTTATACATATGTAAGCCTTTTACTGAACTTGTTTTTAAGATTAGCATTATTATCATTGTGCAAAAGCAAAACTTTCATTTTCTGGACAAACAGGCTGCGTTCACATGCAATTAAAAATAAAAAAGTGCTTTCTCAGCTTTCTGAAAGCTTGAAGTACAAGCACTTAAATGTTTACAGTTAAATAAGTACCAGATTCTGTAAACTGTTAAGTAATGTTACACAGCCATCATTTTTAAGCATTCAAGTGAATTCTGTTAGCTGGGCAATTCAGAATTTTACTTCAGTCTAACTTGGATATTAAACTAGAAACTTTTTCAACGAATTTAATAAGAAACATTTAATTGGACAGTGAAATATGGTTCTTTGACTAACAAAAAGATTAGTTATTAAAAAAACACTGAGGGGGAAAATTAATTTTCAAAATGAATTTATATTTAGTTTTGTCTCCAGAATTAAACCCTGCAAGATGTGTTTCCCCAAACTGTGCTTAATAAAATAATGCTATCCTTGATGACAGTTGAGATAAAGCTCTAATCAGTACTAATGCCAACTACAGTATTTTAACAGAAACAAGATTTGTTGTGTTCCTCATGGAGAAACACAGGCACATATCCAATAAGCAAACACAAGAGCATCAAGGCTTCAAATTTTGATCTCTCTGCTCAGGACTAACAGCATCCTACCTACTGTCCCTTTGGTATAACCCCATAATTCCATTCCACTACTACCCCTCCGGCAAAGCCCCATTTCTTTCTGTCAAGAGGCAGCACTAGAGCAGAACGAGAAAGGCAGAAGAACGCGCCATCACCCCTTCGGCTCACTTACATGCACGCTGCCTTTCACACCGTTTGTTACCAAATCTTCCCTAGCTTTCGAACGTGCGCCTGCAGCAGCTGCTGTGTGTGTACAGCAACCGGCTAGGTGGAAAACACCCAGCTTTGCAGAAGGACCTGTGCAAGCAAAACACTGGGCAGGACGCGGGCTGGTCCCACTGCTTGTCCCCCACCGCCTTCACAGCCGAGATACTCTATCCCTGCAAACTCCTCCACCCCTCCGGCCCACCGGATCCGGGGTGGGCAACAGAGCACAGAGAGCTCAACTAGAAACTCTTCGGGGGGAGGTGCGAACGCTGCCCCCGGGGCACTGGAGGCCCGGGAGCTGCTCAAGCTCCTCTCCCCGTGCCAGGTCTCCCCGTGCCCATCAAGTTCCAGTGCCGGAGTTCCCAGGGCCCCGGCGCGATGCCGCTGCCGGGGGCGGGAGCGCGGCGGCGGCCGAGGGGCCCCGCGGCCCACCCAGGCAGGGGAGGGCGGCAGCTCCTCCCCGCACACCGCGTCCGCCGCGCCGGGGCCGAGCGGGACCCACCCGGGGCTCCCCGAGCCCTGGGGGCCGGCCGTGCCCCCTCCTCCGCCACGGGCCGCTCGCTCCGCCCGGGGGGAGACAATGGGCACGATGACTTCACCCTCCAGCAATGCGAGCAGCAGCGGGGGACGCCGCCGACTTCCCCCCGGCCCCCAGGTCGCTCTCGGGCCCTCTCCCCCCCGGCTCGGGCTCCCGCCCAGAGGCGGCTCCGGCTCGGAGGTTTCGCTCCACCCCTCACCCGCCGCCACGCTCAGGGCGGCGGCCGCCGGCGGAGGCCCGAGCCGGGGAACGCCGCCACCGCCGGGCCCCTCGGCGCCCCCGGCCCCGCCGCGGACCCACCCCCGGTACCTGTGAGTCGGCGGGAGGAAGCGGCGCTGCTCCGCCCGCCTGAGCCCGGTGCCGCGCAGGAAGCGCCTCCGTGCGTGTGCGTGTGTGTGTGCGTGTGTCTGTGTGTGTGTGTGTATGCGCGAGCGAGGAACGGAGGGGGCGGCACCGCCCGGCCGGGGCGGGGCGGGGCGACGCGGGGCCGGGGCCGGGGCCGGGGCCGGGGCTGGGGCTGCCCGGGAGGGAGGCGGCGCCTGGGCCGTCGGTTTCCGCGACGCGCTGAGCTCAGCGCGCACGGCAGTGCCGCCCCTCGCCCGCCCCCGGCAGGGCGGCCCCGGCGGGCGGGAGGGCTGCGGACCCCGCGGTGGGGCCGGGGCCGCCTCCCCCGTTCCCGCTCGCTGCCGCCCCGGCGCGGTGCGGGGGATGCTCGGAGCCCGCGGGGTGGGTGCGCTGTCTCTGCCCCCGTGCCGGGGGACGCCGCAGCGCTGCCAGCTGCAGTACAGCACAAGGTACAACGTTGTATCCATGTACAGGTCCGTGGGCTTCACACCCATGGAAATGGAAAAGTGCGAGGCGAAGAATTAATTATCAGGGCGTTTCAATAGGTGTTGTTGAGCGCTGATTCACTTGCCAAAATGACAAAACCCTGTGTCCGTGCTGTAAGATACAGATTTGCCTTTTTTTCGCCCCCTCTTGCCATTTGAAACATGAGGATGCCGCCTCAGAATTTGCCCACAAGCCCCCAGCTTTTCCTTCGTGGCATGGCCCTGTTCTGCATTTAGCTGCGGTCAGCCCCGGACTCCTTGGCCAGCAGCCCCAGCCCTGGGCTGCCTCCGGCTGCCCTGTATCGCTCCCCCGTCCCTGAGTCCGGGTGCTCCGTCTTCTTTTACTACAGACCTTCCTGCGGTCGTCCGCGGGATTCTCTCCCTCTGCAGCCCTATCGTAGCTCTCCCACAGCCGGCTTGCTTCTCCTGACCTCCACTTCTGGCTCAATTCCGAATCTCCTCTGGCATGTTTCAGAATTCTCTGCCTACATTATCATTACACTGGATTTAAATCGTGTGCTTTTTTTTTTTTTTTTTTTTTTTTTCCTTAGTTAATCATTCACACTGTCGTCCCAGAATTCTGTGGAACTGGAGCTGATCCTGTGCTAGTAGTTCTTCCATTAGGCTGGTATGAAACCTGAAAACTTACTCTGGAAAAAGTTATTAATCACCCAACCTGCATTTAACATGTGCAAAGATAGTAAAATGAATAAAATGTACCATGCTTTTCTTGTGGGATTTGCAATGCCCCATTGGTTAAAGGCTTGCGCATATACTTTCCTTTATTTATGTGCATAGTTCTGTTTAAGTCAATAGGACTACTTCCAGTACATCAAACTAAAAGTAAATACAAGTGATTCCATGTTGAGATACTTAATCTGAAATGACAGAATAGGCAGTTAGAACAAACAGGGAGGGGAAGTGGAAAATAAGGGTAACACCAATGAGATTATACTGGAATTTTGGCATGTTGTGTACAAACCACAGTAGTTCCCTGTTGGCTTGTAAAAGCCAGTGGCTAGGTGAGTTGTTCAGGCTCCAATACTGCAAACATGTTCATGTCACTTAGGGCGTGTAAATGGTGCCATTGTGTTCAACTGGATAAGATACGCAGAAGTTTATTACATACAACAACTTGCAGAGTAAAATCTTGGACATTTTGTTATATATGGGATTTGACACAGAAAAAGGGAATTAGCTCATAAAATTAGAAAAAGACAAGAATGGACGTGTGTGAGGGGAAGAAAATGAAGAGAGAAACAAAAAGATTAGCATATAGAATAGCATGGTAGGTTAGTGAACAAATTTGGAATAGCAACAGCAAACCATTCTACCACCTCAAATGTGCAGCTACCAATAAAACAAAAGCAGCCAGCAAAGCAGTTCAGTAATGTTTTACTTTCTAAATGTCCAGAGGGATTCAGCAAATCAGTACAAATGTTCTGAAATACCTTGGCTAATGCTGGAGAATAGGAGGGAAACACAATCCCGTTGTTTTAAAATTCTGCACTGGGGTATTGAGCAGTCACTGTGGTGGTGAGATGGTTTCTCCTTGAAGCTGATGAGGAACAAAGCAAACCTCCAGCCAGCCACCCTGCTGAGAGCTTGGCAGTAGAGAGCCTGCAGCCAAGTAGGTGCTTTTCATCAGAAGTATTCAAAGTAGTCAATTAACAAAATACACTAAGCATAGGAAAGAAGGAAACTCATTTCTGCACGAGCTGTACACCAAAACTAGCAGTTGTTTATTTTGGTATGTAAGGAAGATACATTTGTTTGCTTGCTTGCTAGTTTATTATTATAGAACAGGATGACCAAGAGGTATTAAGGAAAAGTAGGGGCTGCTCAAACTCTTGAGCAAATACCTTATGCACACTGCATTTGGTGAGGCATAAAAGGTTTAAGAATGCTAACTAGCCTGTCTTTCCAAAACACTTTCTGAAGAACATCTAGGATTTAACCTTTTTGGGTATTTAATTCAGTTGCTGGCAAAAAAGTACAAAGTATTATATCACAATACAAAAATACTACCCTCTGAGCAAAGCATCTGGTGTGTTCTAAGGAGGCATAAGCACACACAACATGCTGTCAAATATGGAAGGGTAAAAATTGTATCAACATGAAGAGAAATGAGCAGAGAGGGCTGAGGAAGGAAAGTGCTTTTCTTCTTGGTGATAAGGAATGGAGGAAAGGTATGAGATAGACAACCTCACCTCAATTTTGTATATCCTTCCCATAATATTGGCTAATCTGGACTGCTGGCCTCAGTATAACTTCAATATTTACGAATGAAATACTGTTGTCTCATATGGTAGTGTAAAATCAGCACCTTGGGCCAGAATTTCATGTGTTGGTGGTCTTTTCTTTAAAGTCATATTGGAAGAGTATCAAATATGATGGGTAAATGTTTCCATGCCTCTGATCCCACAACTGAGTCTCCCTTTGAAATCTTTTATTTGAATATTCAACCATCATCTTCAATATAAAATTGGCAAAGTCAAACTCTATTTTTTATTAGGTAATTTCATGTTTCCTGCAGGCTCTGTCATCATTTGGTCTCCAGCCCGTCATTTTTAGGGAAAAACTTGTCCTCAGCCCTTTCCCTTTTGACACACACATTTGTGTCCTTGATCTTTCTTTCATTTTGTTCTGAAGAACACCCTTTGTTGTAAGATTCACCACTCTCCTATGTTTTCCAGCTCAGCTGTCTTGCCAATTTATTTTTTTTCCTGGAGACTTTATTTTTAGCACCCCTGATTTTACTGATCTGTCTTACAGTGTTGCCCCACAGATGGCTGCATTTGCACAAAAAGCATTGCAGAAGATTGATGTGGCAGCAGGAACAAGTGGCATAGGGAAGGAAGAGAACTGTCCAGATCAATTTTGCCTCTGGAAAAAATGTAGTATGGAAATGCATTCTGACTTACAACCAGAGAGAGGATAAAAGCCTTTGATGAATTAAAATATCTGCAATACACATGGATAGCAAAACAGAAATCAGGCATGCAAAAATAGAAAATATTAATAAATGCCACACTATAACGGAGAAATATTATATATAAATACAGCTAAGAGACAGAATTCACAGAACAGGAATAAGTGTTGAATACCATCAGATTTCTGTTTGCCCATTGTGAAAGATGATTTGCCATGCACTGATTGTCATAAATTTTACTGAGTGCAGTAGATTTTTTTAAAAAATCCTGTGTACCATGAGGGCAAGGCTAGGATAATGGATTAGCGACAAATAGAGCTATCTAATATAGATGCAATCTCACTGATCCACGTTACAAAGTGGCAAGATACCAGTAAATAATGTACAAGCTGAGAACTTTCCAAATTTTTTGGTATGTCATAAAACATTAAAGATAAAGGCTTCCATAGCCATTTCAAACATCTCAGATATCTTAGAATTACGTCATCTGAGCTAATCAGTTTCTGTAGTAGTCAATAAAAAAAAAAGTAAAAGTAGAAAATTGGTAATATATAGAACTGCAGTCCCTAGAATATGCCTATTGCAAGAAAGAAAATCTGCTTAAATAAATAAAAATTATTTAGGTTTCTTTCCACTATAAACTCCAGAAGTCTGCAAAAGACTACTATATGAGCTTAAAATTTCTTAAATGCCTAAAACTCTACTTCTAGATGTAGTATTTAAGCTCTGAAGGTAAGGAGTTGCAGGATGCAAAAGTTATACCTGTGTATTTTCTTGGAGTTAGCCACTTTTAAAGGCCAGCTGTCTATTACTGTCAGTATCCTCAAAGAACTGCAATTTGTTAGAAAAATAAATGAAAGTCAAGTAAGAATTATACTGCAAGAAGCAGCAGACTGTAATTTCTGTTGCACAACACCGTTTCCATTCTAGTCTCCTGAGCTTTCCTCCTCGTCTAGTCAGAACAGCCTGAAATTTCTGTTTTTATGGGTTCAGAAGTAATGTGATTATTCTCTGCCCAAAGGTGAAATTGTTTCTGGAAAACTTGAGTAAGAATGTTTTTGCTGGTTTAAGTGTGCGAACAGTGGGGTGGGGGTGAAATGTTGCATAAAGGTAAAAGTGCTTTAGGGGTTTTTAAATAACTTTTTCATCATGATGAAGAGATGTGAAGCGATGAAAGTCATGGTGGAAATAACCCTGCTTAGGGAAGACTTATACTTCTTCTAAAATTGGTCTCAAATGGGTCCTTCAAGCAGCGTATACACTCCATCAGAGCCAGGGGGCATTTACACTTGACCTTCCCTGGGAGGAAGGGCAAGTATCTGCTCAGGTTTATCTGTCCTTTGAGTCACAAACAGCTCCTCTGTATTTTCATGGTGGCACACTGACTGTACCCCGAAGTCCTGCCCCGTTACTGCCTAATTATTAATGGGGTGGCCCATCTGCAATGTATCTACAGATTCTCTCACAAATAGACTGGAACTGGGGAGGCTGGTGAGGGCGGGGCTCGATGCCCACGGGGTTCCTACTTCAGTGCACACTGTGGCCATGCTCTGCTGTTGGCAGTATGGGATTTCCAAACGTGTCGCAGCAGGCTTTTGTGGCCTTTGCTCTCTCTGCATGTCCCCATGTCACAGTTATGTCTCACAGGCATTTAAAAATATAAACCATCTATATGACAATGAGGGGCCTCTGAGAACTGTCTGTGGGATGTGCAGAAGCAGAGTGTTTCTCCTCAAGAGCACCTTCCAGTGTCGGCTGACCTGCCTCTAGTCCATGGCCAGGAGGTCAGTGACCTGAAGACAGCTTGTGTTTGCAGCCAGGGTACCAGCTGCTAGCCTGGACAGCAGAAGGAAGGGATTCTGGGCAGGCATGACAAGACACAACCCATAGTCTTGTGCTGTCACGTGTGGTCATACCAGATGTTATATGTCCAGCATGAGCACACATTGAACAAGGACAGTGAGCAAGGTGTCCTTCTCAGCTGGATAGGGATTCCTCACAGAAGCAGAGCTCTGTCCAGGAGCATTGCTGTGTGCAGCTGGATTGGTGGATGAAAAGGGCAAAGGTGCTGAGGAGTGGTTGCTTTTAGCCCCTGCTTAGGGAACACATTTTCTGGTACAATAGCTGTGAGAGCAAACAGTGAGCGGCAGTAGGACACAGGACCTCTGTGCAGAGAGCTTTTCAGAAGTGTGTCATCCCTCCTGGCCTCACCAGGGCCAATGAGCTGTGCGAGAGAGTCGCTTGCTCTACGTGGGGAGCTGCAAACACAGCTCTGCCATATTGTCTGGCAGTTGCCACTTTGGGTAACGCATTCTGCAGCCCCAGCCACTGCCAAGGGCAGAGGACACGAGCAGAGCTCTCTGATGCAGGCTGGTTCTCCTCAGCACTGGCAGATGGGTCCTACAACCACGGTGCTCTCCTCTATGCACTGGGATGGGCATTTTGCCATGAGCATCATGACCGTGCCTTCCTTCCTGCCAACATCACTGGCAAGTTTGTTGTTTGCTGTGACTGCTCTCAGCATGACCCTCATAAGGCAGCAATTCTGGCCTTTACCTCTTGCCCAGAAATCTCCTTTGTTGTCTCTGTTTCCTCAGGCTAGCCAGAACCAGGTCTTCCAGAAGTGTGAAACTCTTGTTTCCTTGCATGAAGCTGACTCCAGACACAAGTTAATAACAATTTCCTCTGGTCAGGAGCACCCAATTCCAATGCTCTCTCCAGCAGTTTCCAAGGCTTCCAGACTCTTTTGCATCACACAGAGAGGACAGTGACTGCAGTGCTGTGAGTTTACCCAGGAATGGTACATAATTAAATCTTTGACAGAGAGCTCTAAACACTGGTTTTGGATCATGGGGCAGCATACCAGGACATGCCTAGATTGACCATGATGCAGTGTGATCAGAAGAGAACTTCTGGTCTCAAATGTCCTTTCCTCATGCAAGAGAAGCATCCAAAAGCATCCAAAATACCTGAAGCATCCAAAGAAGGGTCACACCACGTGCCCAAGAATATTGTCCAAGTGCTTCTTGAACCCTGTCAGGCTTGGTGCTGTGACCACTTCCCTGGGGATGCTGCTTCAGTGCCCAACTACCCTCTGGGTGAAGATCCTTTTTATAATATCCAACCTAAACCTCCCGTGACACAACTTCAGGCCATTCCCTTGGGTCTTGTCACTGGATCCACAGAGAAGAGATCAGTGTCTGCCCCTCCTCTTCCCCTCACAAAGAAGTTGAATCTGCAATGAGGTCTCCCCTCGGTGTCCTCTTCTCACAGAACAAGTGACTTCAGCTGCTCCTCATATGTTTTCCCCTCAAGGTCCTACATGGGAGTCTTTATGTGCATTTGCATTGATGTCGAAGTGAGGAAAATGCTGTAATATGTTTTCTTCTCCCTAATGCCCAACAAGGTCCCCAGGGGCTGGTACTCTATCCAGCTTCACCTCTGCTGTGCTACAAGTGGAGTGCTACAGCTTTTGGATTATGTGCCAGCTGTGCCTCTCCTCAAAAAGAAAACAGAATTTATTTAAAATATATGTAACATATGTTTGAGGCCATACTTGCTAATTTCTGGAACCAGAACTAGCCTTTTTATTTTTATTCTATAATTTGCGTATTGTCTCAAAGTAATCAAGCCAGGAACCAGAGGATTTGGCTTCTCTGAGGATTGCATCTGCCTCAAGTTCTACAGAAGGTGCTTGTGTGTTGGTGTTGCTTCCTTTTTTCCCTTTTTTTTTTTTTTTCCCTTGGCTTGTCTTCACAGGGTTTTTTCCCTTGATTCCTTTCTATTTTTGCATTAGATCAACTAAACACATGACACCTTATACTACACTCTCTGTGCCCCCTGCTCTCAATTCTGGCCAAGATATACGGACAGAGATTTCCTCTCTCCCAGGGGTAATGAGTCACAAAGTCTGCATGATTAGAAGGAAGGGTTAGGGTTTCACCTGCCTTTTGGGAGATAATTTTCTCCTTCAGATACCATTCCTAATCCCACACTTGCTGCAGATGCACTCTACTACAAAACCTGCAGAAGTGAGTCCTCCCTAGAGACTACAGTACTATTCATCACTTTATGGAAGGTGTTTTTTCCCCACATTTATCCCTAAAGGGTTAGAATCGACATTTGGCACTGAAACTTGTTTAAATTCTTTTTTTTTGTTTTGTTTTGTTTCAAGCTTTGATGAAGTTTAACCACTGAGATAGTCCAGGTTTCTGCTTGAAGCAACAAAAGGGCACAGATAGTGCTCAGTGGGCAGTCTCTCTGATGTTGCTGGGGGGTTTATAATGCAGAGGGTGTAGATGCATTTGGGGCAGTTCTTGGATGCAGCTGGCTGTGCAAGCATGGAGCTTGGTGAAGAACAACAGTTCACCAGCCTTCTAGGCTATAAGTGCTCTGTGTTGTTGTAGCATTAGTGCTGACATTGAGTTGGTCAAGATCTTGTGTCCTAGTCTTTCCACTGCTGCTTGATTTTTTTTTCCTCTTCCTTCATTTCCCTAGGGAATACTGAGCTGATGAGATTTTGTACAAAATTACTCCCTGCAACAGTAAAAGGCAACACAGATCTCTGCTTATGTGGAAGTCTCTGTGGCATGCCCAGGCTGTGTGTTTGAGGCTTTAGGTCATCCCAGTTCGCCACTTACTTACCTGTCAGGTCTGAGCCATGAAATATAGAAGCTGAAGGTACTGGTAACTGGAATTCATTGTTACACCCAGATATTTAGCTGACATATCCAAAAGGTTGAATAAGTTTATGATCAATAAGAAATCCATGTAAGTACAGAGCTGAAGAAGGCTACAAGCAAGTGATGCACTCTACTAACCACTGACCAGGGAAGACTATGCACCTCCACACGTGTATTCAGTCTTCATAGGAGAGTGGTTCCTCTGAAACCTCTGGTATTGCTTGTTACTGGAGACAGAGCTCAGTGGAGTAATTACTTCTATCATGACGGCAGATACTCCAATGACATCAGTGGAAATCCTTTTCATGGTGCTGAATTACAGCCTGACAGCAGCAATCTCATGACACACTCCTTCTGATTTCACACCTGCGTCGTGACAACTGTATTGCTTGGTTACATGAAAACAATATCACTGCCTAAGGGGAAGACAAAATGACAATAAATTTATTTTTATGAGATCTTTGGATTCTTTGCCATCTCCTTTGCTTTCTGTATTTTTTTTTTCCTTTTTTCAGGTTCAACATTTATTGGGACAACCTTTTCACTGCTTGCAATTTTCCAATTGCTCTGATTTAATTTCTTTCCTATTTGCAATTTCTTTCTGTGTGCTGCTAGAATTTAGAAACTAGTGTCACTAGTTTCTAAATTCAGATTTTTCTAGGTTGCAATTGACAGGAATGAAACACCTCCCCATCCCAAAAGTGAGTTTCATGTAGTTATCAGAGGTTTGGAAGGATGCTGCTTATTTAAGTTTTCCTGACAAAAAAGGAAAAAAAAGTCTCACAAACTGGGTTCATATCATCTGTTACATGTGAAGACTAATTTTTTAAAGTTTTTTTACTTACATGGTAAGATAAACCTTGGAGCTTGACCACCTACAATTAGGACATGATGGATGTACCATAGTGTTTTGAAGACTGGAGATCCTTAAACAGTTTATGTTCTGATTCTGAAGACATAGGTTAGTGTAAACATTATAGGCAGATCATTTTTGTGTGACATACTGTAGCCTCATGTGAGCTAGTCTCTGAGGAAGCTGTATGAATCATATTCTGGCTTCATCTGCCTTTCTTCTTTCAGTGTAGAGAAAGCACAAATTATGATCTTAGGTTCCACCTTACCATTTGAATAGTTAAGGTTAGGTAAGACGAATTCTGTCCTCAAATTAGCGAAATAGCAGAAAAAATATAAAATGTTCTTTTTTTCCTTCCTCCATAGCATTACAAAAAATCTCGGTGGTGATTCTTGCAGAGTTATTTGATATAATAAATGCTCATACTTAAAAGTAAAGTGCTATGATTAATCAGTGATGATAGTTTACCTAGTTTAATTTGCAAATAGACTCTTACCCCATTTCTCAGATCCTTAAACCAGCTTTTCCACAGCTGGAGGATTCTGTCAGCCGAATCACAACAGACAACAGGAGGGAAGCAGTGAGAGAACCTCTTTGCAAGGATTTTTTTTTTTTTTCCCATGCAGCAATGTCAGCTAGCTGGTTGGTAGTTTTTATTCCTCTTTATTCCATATGAAACCTTGATTTAGTGCTTTAGCAGTACTAGAGATGTGTAAGGGTAAAGCCACAGGACTCGTACAGCCAGGTCCCTCAGCCATTGAGAGTGCCCCATGTGGGCTTAAAGTATGTCAGGACTGAGGGAAGGATAGAATAAGTAGAATGAGAAAGTACAAGATCATAGGTTTTTGCACCTGTCTGTCTGAACTGTCATTTTCATGCTTTTCATAGAATCACCCCCAGTACTGATATATTAGGAAAAGTCTAGAGGGGAGAGAGTTAACACCCTCTCAATGCTGTGCCCATGATGGCCTGCTTTCTTTTTGTCTAACTGCTAAGCAAAATACAAGTTTCATAAATAGAAACACTGAATATAGACTGCAGGAGATTATTTTAGCACTATATGAAGACATGATGCCAGTGAATCTGTAATTTGAATATATATTTTTGTTGCAAAATCTAGTGTTCTGCTTTACACATAGACACATAAGAGCAATGAGGCTGTCAGTTCTGGCCATCTTAATGGTGTTGCAGAATTCTGAAGAAGATGGCAAAACACTGCCTTCTGTTGAGAAATCAATTTAAGCACTACACTTAGAGAAAATAGATTGTTATCTAAGAAAAGGGAAGTTAAGGGCAACTGGAGCTTCACTAAAGTATGTTCTATGTTGGAGAAAATAGAGAAGTTCTATGCCACAAATGGAGTTGAGCATAATCAAGTTGAGCAATTAAACTTGTTGAGCTAGTTTAATTGCAAGAAAAAGAATCAAATATATCTAAATATTAAGTTTCCTGAAAGTGAAATGGATACTGGCAGCATATAAGGTACTTATATACCAATATCAAAGAATAGTTTGCATATAGAATTAAGTAGCAGGGCAACAAGAACACCATGTGTAATGTTTTAAAAAGAATTAGGCAAATATTTGGGTGTCCAAACTGACTAGTGCTCATATTGCTACAGACAAGCACCTAGATGTATCTTTGGGCATTTTTCTTTTTGAAGTTTCTTCATCCCTACTGCCTATGGATATCTTCACATTATAATGGTTCAATAGGCAAAGTTTTCTATCAATAAATAAAAGTAATCATTGGTATATATCTAATCCTAGTGCCTTTCTCTATAGCCAGGTAAATGAAAGGCAGCTTTAAAATAGTTACATGGAAGAAAACTCTTTCCTTCCCTTCTTTCATATGCACAGATAGGCTTGGAGGAGTGTTGATGACTTTTACTTTCCTTTGGGAAATATGGTGAGCTTTTCCAACTGGCTTGGCCACAGTTTATTGGAGCACAGCCCTGCCATGCACTCCTAGTTCTCTACTTTCCCAACTCTCATGTACCTTCCAATTTAATGAGATTATTTTCCCTTGATGTTTTGCAGGTTTTTCCTGTCCCTTCTTGTTTTTCAGTGGAGTAATCATGCCTACTAATATCTCATCCAACAGGCCAAGACTTCAGTACAGCTGAAATACTGTGTGCTGTGGACTTTCATTTGCCTCCTGTTTGTACCTGCCTTTAAACTATTAATAGGAAAAATTCAGGAAAAAAACCCCACCATCACTTAGCACATATAATACTCTATTAAATATTTTTCCTGCCAAAACTAAAGATGATGTCTCAGTGTCAGTGCACAGAACAATAGTGAGACCAATTCTTTTCAAATGATCTAGAAATTTCCTCCTGTGATCTATGGAGAGCTGCCTGGTGGTCCCCACAGAATTCTGTTGCTGGCTCGTCATTTTTTCCAGCTGCTAGCTTCTAGTAAAAGCACGGGGGAAATGGCATTCCACAGAAGTAATGAATACAGCTGCCCCAGGAACATTATGTGAATGTATACCAGAGAAAAGATGATCTCCACAACCCTGGAAGCAGGGGAGACAAAATTTGCAAGACAGACTCTCTGTTGACCTGTGATCTACTGTATGGAAAAGTTGGACATTTGAGTGGGCTTTCCTATCCTAGTTTGATTAACCTCTTTCTAGTCATTCTTTACCATCATCCTCCTCCCTAGAAATAAATACACTATTCTAAAGTGCTTCTCCAAATCTAGATCTGTGGAATGTACATGTAGGATAAGAACCTTAGGTCTTGAGGCTTATCCCATTACTGTGCCAGGCTTTTTTAATAGTCCTACTCTCAATCTAATTACTTCTCCAGTCCAGTTTGAAATTTTCTCAGTCAGTATAGAATTCAAACAGAACTGTAGGCTGTATGAATAAGCCTAGCCAAATGGGAATTTGTTCTGACTAAAGGTCAGGTTTGGCCTCTGAAGAACTGTGTAGTAATGAGTGTTTGGTTCCCTTGAAATTTGCAATTGTATGGAAATGTCACAAGAATACATGTATCTTTATTTAAAGAATTGGTGGTGGGTTTTTTTTTTTCCCCTATGGGTTGTTTAAAGCCACCTGACTGAGGTATTTTACAGTGCAGCTGTTACAGATGACTCTGATATAATCTCCTTTACAATGAAAAGGAGGCATGGAAATAAGAAGTCTTCAGGTAAGAGAAAAACGTATTGAAACTGTGCCTAGGACTTGCCATTTACTTTTTCCAGAAGACTTTGGTCAATCCTTCCTTAGCAGCCGAGTGAGTGTGCTGCAGGCTGGAGTGCTGAGGTTCAGCTTGCCCCCACACACAGGCCTCTGAGAGGCTGCCTGGGGCTCTGCCTCCTGATAGTCCCCCCACCTCTGAGCACAGGGAGAGCCCCTTTCATACTTTCATACTCTTTCCTGCTACTCAGCTGGTGTTCCATACCAAATTCAAGGCCCTATTTAATGAAATTCTCTCCATATCTGTCTTCACAAATAGTGACCTCGGTATGTCCTTAGGGTTACAAGAGATTTATTTTAGCTGAAATAAAAGAGAAACTCAAGTACCTACTACTAATAAGTAGATAGCTATGATTTCAAAAGAAAACACCATGTGACAAAGTATGCTTCAGATGGAGGATTGCAGAGATGTACCAGTGGATGCTCACACTCAGCATGTCATTTACTGTTCCCTTTTGACAACTGCCACCTCTGGTGTAAGCCAGGGCTGCTAAGGTGGCACAGAGGTGGCTTTCTCACCACAGAGGATGCCAGTGAGGTTAAATGTACCACTGAAGGGACAACCTCCTTCTGATGCATCACTGTAGCTCTGCTGTGGGCATCCTCAGCCTCCTCTCAGCGCTCCTCTTCCCTCTCACCCAGCACCATTCTCTCTCGAGCACAAGCCCATCTTCTCACTGTTCCTGAGCAGCAGATGCTCATGATGCCAGTCCAAATGTTTGCTAACAGCGTGAGCAGGTCCTGTGAAGCCATCCTAGCTGCAGTGAAGGACACAGAGGGCACCTTACTGCAGTTACAGCTTCCCCTTGTAAATGGCTGAGTAAAGAGGAACCATTTGGAAAGGAAATGAAAGCAGCAGGCGGATTGCCAGGGAAAGATGTGGGGTCAGAGAGGGAGAGGTGGTGGTGTGTTATGTCCTAGACAGAATGCAATTTAAACTGCTGGGAGGGAGCATGCTTCTGGCACATCGCTCTCTTCCTCTAAAGCATGGTTGTGTGGGTGCAGCAGGAGTCAGTGAACAGCTCTGCTTTTTGTGTGACTATTTGTTATTTCAGCCCACAACAGACTCAGGGTAAAATTACCTAAACACTCAATATTCACATTTTGAAATATTCTTTTAATTCCAGAACCATAAAGACTAGAGATCTTAGGGGTTTGAAAATGAAAAAGAGCCATACAATAACTTTCAGACACACATAATAGCTTTTTACAAGAGATTATAGTAAATTTTCTGACTACAGTTAATTTGTAATGAATGTAAAAAAATCTCACACCAACATGCAAGAAAGGGAGAAGGAAGACAAAATAAAACCTATTTGCTTTTAAAGGCCTGTTGATATAAGATCAAAAATTAGGTTTTGAAAAATTGTACATTTTACGAGGCAAAATCTAATGAAGCTGATTTTTAAACAACTTCGCACAATTACATTGATTGCAAGAGCAATTTGGGTAATTTCTTGTGGAAATGACCATAATTACCCATAAATGAGAAAGAACCTTGCAAATGTTCCCATATACAAGATTTTCATCTTTCTGCGAGCTGTTCAGTGCTTAGTACAATCTCCTTTCTTTAAGCAAATTAAAAGATGTGTTGTCGTATATTCAAAAATGCTGTGTCATAATCTAGATATCCAAACCCCTCAAACCTTGGGACAATTTTGAATTGTTACATGTGAGGGCTGGGATTTTTTGGGCAAGACGGGTGTCTGTTGTTACAATAGCACTGCCCAGTTACACATGCAAGTTCATTTTATGATGCAAATGTGGAGGGGGAGGAATCGTGCCTTTTCCATAGAAGTTCTGCCAGGCATCGTGTCAAAAAGTTAATTTCAGTATGGTAAGAAGAACAAAGAACAATTTTAAGAAGAGTTTGATATTTTATTCATATTTAGATTAGGTCCAGAGAGATTATGAGAATGTTAATTGGTTTCCTTGAAGAGACAGACATTCCCAACAAGCAGAAAAATTATCTCAAGCAACTGGGTCTTTTTTCTTCATTATTCTTTTTTTGCCTTTTAATCACCACTATGCAAAACTAAAGGGCAGTTGAAGAAAGCCAGGACAAATGGCAAGAAAATGAGCACGTGAACTGAAGAGACTTCAACTGATGAAGGGATTTGTGAATAGCAGGGACAATAATCAAAGCAGGTCCTATCTTTCTGAATAGAAATTAGTTTGCTAGGACCTTTCATAATTGTTTATGACCTATTTTTGTTGTAATTATCATAGATCTCTAGTGAAAGGAAAGTAGCTGATGGAAATTTATGGCAACTTGAGAGATAAATGGTGACTCTGTGGAAACTTACTGTTAAAAAGCAACATTGAATAGTTGTAAGAATCTTCTCTGTTTAACCAAATGGTCCTAGTGATAAAGACTTCCCAGAAAAATGTTCAAAATAACACTCTGAAGTGACTATCACCATAAAACTAAATATACTGCCAGAAGAATTGTCTTTTAGATGAAACTCACCTCTTTGTCTATCAACATGGTGAACTTTGTAAAACTCCATCCAGCTGGACAAGGTACATAAAACAAAATAGATTAGCTCTAAAGCTCAAATCAAGAGGTGGCAAGCCCCGTGCCAAAGGCCTGTTTTTCAGCTCTGACAGGCTATCTCCTAGACTGATAGCAGTTTTCCAACATTCAGTGTTATTTCAGTTGGCTACATTACTCTTGTTTCCTCGTGTTGTTCCATCTCTGTTAATGTTTATATCTGTCTTTGGACCTTTTTTTCCTCTGAGCTCTCCTGCTTCATTAGCACTGCTGCTAAACATGACACAGGATCCTAACATTTTGGGGACTGCTGACTTTGCCAGGACCTGATGCCCAGTTCTGTCCTACCACGTCTGACTTGTCCTAGTCCTGGTAGTGTGAGGAAGAAGAGTAGCCATGCCATAACCTGATGTGAAATACACCCATTTGTTATGATACCAGGGGGCACACCAACCCCACATGAGTAGGGTTTTTTCTTCTTGAGGTAAAGAAATTATGGAGAAGGGAAGGGACCAGGGAGGGGGACTTGCTGACCTCCCGGCTCACTGCTGAGCTGGTGCAGAAAGGCATCAGTCGAAGCAGAGCAGTTTGCAGGGGCTAAGGAGGAGGGCATCTCTGGTTAGCCCTCCCCAAGCAGTGGGGGCAGTGGCTATCTGGACAAACAGGCCTCCACCAAGAGACAAACTCTTGTTCATCTGGGGCTGTGCAATGACTGATTGTCTTTGGGGAGCTTTTGCTGCTCTTCAGCTCTCCTGCCCAATAAATTCCTGTTTGGTCAACACCATCTGTTTGATTTTCCTTTGATGATAGGGCATGCTGGGCATTTGGGCGGGAAGAGGATGGTTTCCCTCAGAGGGTGGCTGGAGGCTTGAGCTGTTTCCTTGATCAGTCCAGAGAGTGAACCTGGCAGATGGGTAGCATGATGGTAGTCTCTGTGATGGAAACATTTCCAAAAGAATTACATGTGGCAGAAGACTGAATCTGATGGCATTACAAGCTCAAGCCAGTAATGTGTCCTTGTCCTGTCCTCTCCTCTCTTATCCTACCCTGCTTCCTATGATGTAGCTAACAGTACAGTTTCTGAAGATGCAGAAAATGCAGCATTGTTGCTAGTGAGGAAGTAGTAAATTCCCTTGTGAATGTCTTGGTCTATGATGATCCACAGACCAGCATAAATTTGGGGTTAATTTAGTTCTGGCTTTTGCTGCCAGAGGAGTGAGTTCAACTAAATTTTTGCACCTCAGCAGGATATGATACCAGATGAGAATTGCCTGACTATGGATACTACTTAAATGTAAGGTAAGCTGGAATATAATACTCTGATCTAAGTTTTTTTTAAAAATGCTAATTTAAAAGACAATGCTTAGTTTGTAATTTCAGGGAGTGGATCCGAGCTTCACCTGGCCCATGACTGCATGACTCCCATCAAGGAGCTACTGTGGTACATACCAACACAGGGGCTGGATTCAGTGCTATGATTACTTTGGGCCCATATTATCTATTCTTACTTTGCATATGAAATGACTGTACTTATAAAGTAAATATCCATCATGCTCCAGGAAAGAGTTGGGAAGCAATGATTCCTACCTGAAGTGAGCTCCCATGTAGCTCAGTTTCATATGTAGCTGTAAATAGCTTTTTTATGAGCTGCTGTGGATACATCACATGTATATCAGATGCAATTATCTTCTTTGTTTATGCCATTGAATCTGGCTCTGCTTTTTAAAACTCAACCCCTGCTCAGTCTACAGTGATCATTTTCATCACTTGCTTTAGCAAACTTTCATGACCTGGAGAGGTTCAATTGCAGTTAGCAGCAGTAGTGTAAAATTAATTACTTTTGTATATTCCTGTGCTGTAAGCACTGGGTGCAGCTACTGTGCTGTAATATTAGATTAAACTGAGTACATTATTAGCTTTATCAATGATTCATTACAATCTTAATGCCAACTAAAAGGACACAGAGTACCCGTTTACCACTGTGCCTCTAGCAAACACTGCAACACATACAGGCACTTTTTTTGGAAGAGCCTTTATCAAGGAATATAAAGTAGCAGAAATTTCCTGGGTACAGTGTATGTGTTTCAAGTTTATTATATCAGACATAGGAAAAAAACCCCTGCTTTTCACTTCAAACTTAAGGCAAGGTGCTCAAGAAGGGATTCGAGCCATGTGTTCCAGGCAGCAAGGGTTAATATAAAATCTGTGTGACAGCAGACAGCTAGAGAGTAAGAGCTGGACTATTTGTAACACTGATGGACAATTTTGCTTGTGTCAGGCTGTGTGAAGGCTGGAGCAACTAAATGCAACTGTGAAATGAGGTTGAATGAAAAACAGAGACTCACAGAGACTCTCAGAGGCATGTAGCATGTGAGTGATTGCCTCCTCTCAGCGATCCCTTCTTGTCTTTCCCCGTGTTTTGGAAGGTGTTGTCTCCTTAATTCATTGGTCCATTCGTTTCCTTCATTGAAAAGTCATTCCTCTCACACTCTTCCCTTCATAGCAGGCCCTGAGGGTGGGCATTTGGAGTGCTATTAATATGTAGAAAAATGCTAGCTAGTAACAGAATAAGGGAGTTTTTCTCTTCCTTTACCTTTTGGGCCAGGATGAGAAGGGTCATTCCACAGAACAGACTTTAGCTGGTACAGATGTAACACACAATGCCAAGGCTTCCCAGTCTTTTTGAAAGCTGAGTGATTGGCCTGTGATAGGCATACTTGTCAACAATTGTATATTCACCACCATGGGCTTGAACTGAATCCTACTATACTCCAGTTTGCCACTGGTATGACCACTGATTTCAGTTAAATTAGTCTTTATTTACACTGGTGAGAATGAAGAAAGGCAGGTTTGCTAAGTGCAGCAGATCACAGAAACCAGTATTTTTCTTCAAGGGAAGCATTAGTCACCACTGCAGGCACTTTTATTTGTTAGTCTGTACACAGCACAAGCAGGCTTTCAAGAACGCAAAAGAGTATTTGCATGGATTTCCTGGGATGTTTGGTGCTCTTGTAAGAGTTGTGTTCGTTTTGGTAAGTTAGTTAAAATAGTTAATTGCCTGCTTCAAAAATGAATCAATGGAACTCCAGAAACAGACTTTACCAGGGGTTAGAAGCCAGGGTTGCTGTGGGTGAGACTGACAGGCATTTCCTTCAAGTTTCCTTGGTTTCCTTCCAAGAACAGCCCACAGATGTTTACAGGACGTCTCTATTAGTACCTGAAGAATGGGAGCAGTGCCATGTGCCTCAATACTCATGTATGATTACTATTACTGGTAGTATTTGAATGTGCTTTATAGAGCTCAAAGTCCTTCCAAGAAAATAATAGTTATTCATGATAACAATTAGATTATTGCAGCCTTTGGAGCCTTGCTGGGATTCATTGACCCAGGACTAGGAGGCTCAGTAAACCATGAGTAAGAAAATTAAACTCCCAGTGATTTGGTTTCATTTTACTGGAGATAAATCTGTATTTCTACTGGAAAACATTTAGGGTTTAATGACTCAAAAATAACTGAAAACGACTGAGTACCACTTTTGCCATTTGCAGATAAACGGCAGTAAATAACATTATATAAATGAAAAATCTAAATTATCAGATTCACATATTTAGCTCAAATGAACAGAATCGGAGTGGTGAGGCTGACAGGGAACTCTGGAGGCTGCCTGGTCCAAACCCCTGCTCAGGCTCACTTTGAGCTGGTTGCCCAGGACTGTATCCAGATGGCTTTTGAATATCTGCAAGGATGGGGACTCTACAACATCCCTGCACCAATGCTTGGTCACTCTCACAGTGAAAAAGTGTTTTTTCTTATGTTAAAACCCATGCATTAAATCTCAATTTTCATGTGATGCACGTATAAATAATTTTGGAAAGTAAAAATATCAGGTTTTGCTCTCTCTTCTTCAAACTGAGTAAGCAAAAATGGGCAACGTCTACAAAAGACAAGTAAAGAGAAGAAATTTAAAAATAATTTCCTATTAAAATGCTTGTTCTTTTAGCCAAATCTAATTAGAAAGGTAATTTCCTAGAATATTTCAAAATTTTTCCCATTCCTTTCACAAACATTTTTGCAGTATCACTGCACATTATGCATGGAGCATGTCTCTTGTGATCCAGGCAGCTGGAGAGGCAGTGCTCCCTTACACACACAGGACATATATATATATATATATAAACTTATATATATAAAAACTTTTTTATATATATATATATATATATATATATATATATATATATATATACACATATATAGTTCTGCAAATACTCTATGCATATACATATATTAAAAATGCTGAGTATTTAAATCAGTACATATGTAACATAAATATAGACATACACTCTTGTGTATGTCTGTGTGCATATATATATATACATAGCCATACGTGTTTAAGCTTTATTTCTCCTTTACTCCCTTCCTCCTATACTAGTCTCCTTAGATTGTAAGCTTTGTGGATCAGATGCTATGCCTGTACTGGTACATCTTGTCTTGAGGGGGAAATGAGGATAATCATGTAATATAAATCACAGAATCACACACAAATATTAATCTATAACTCAAAATCTGTGTTCAAAGAACATTAAGGCTGCAAACTCAAGCAGAAATTGGAAAGACCAGGACCAGGGAGCCTTTTGACACTTTAATTCAGTCCCTTTGCATACTGCTAATAAGCTGATCATATATTCTGGTTTAATTTTTTCATCACCTCGTGTTTGAAATGCATGGTTCTAACTTACTGAGCAGTGATGCAAAATTGGTTTTCCCCTGACTCATCCATGGGTGAATTTACATCAAACACTGCTACTGGAAAGAAATGGTTGTTTCCACTCTTCTCTGGGGGTGACGTCTGTAGCTAATGGCAAACTGAGCTAGACTAAGGCAGGGTAGTTTTGATTTGGCACAACTGAGATAGATTAAAGTGAAAAATTAAAAAACTTGGGAGACACAATTTGAGTGTCACAACACCTAATTTTTCACAATATCTATCACCAAATAATAGTTATAATTTCAAAGCTTAACTCCTAAAGCTGTGTTTGATGCTCAGAAGTTCTGAAAAATGAACCCAGAGAGCAGCAAGCCACCTTTAACTGCAGATCACAGCCCGAGTCACTGAGCCATCTGAATCCAGGTATGAATTTCTGTAGTTATGTTCAAGACACCCAAGAAGAAGAAGAGAGCTCTCCATGATGTGGTGTGGATCCTCATACATTCTATGATGAGAAACACTGATTCTGTGCTGCTTCAGGCCAGCACACATCAACAGGCTCCACAAATGGAGTTTTGGAATGAATTAAATATGAAAATGAATAATGCACCTTGTGCACCACTCAAAAGAAGACCTAGTTTGAGACCACATTTAATTTCCTATGCTTCTTAAATATTACATTGTCATTGCACTACAGAATGATAAAACAAAAATCCCAGGCTGTATCCTGAGACAAGCAGTGAAGGTTTTGGTAGCCAGGCAGGGAGAATCAGGAGCGCTGGCCCTTTGAAAGGTAGCAGGAGCACTGAGAGCTACAGAACAGGTGAGCTGGCTAGATATTTCATTAAAGTCATTCTCTTTGACACCATTCCTTACCATCATTAAGCTTCAAAGTCTGTCTTGGGTGTATTTCTTTGGGGCTGCCATTTCCCATAAGGATTTTCCAGTTTTTCACGGCCTCTGACATACTCACATCTGTTTGCATTCACTTTGGGCTTGGAAACATTGCTCAAGAGAAGGAGCAAGTCAGGTAAATTTCTAAAAGGAGAGGTATATTTCTTGAGCACAATTTGTTGGTACTGCAGGAAATGTATGTTTTGTAAGAAATTTGTCTCCTTTCAAGCCTTTGGGCTGTTTTTTTTCCATGGGCTATGTGGCTCTGATGTCTGCTCTCTGGAGGATGTTCCCAGCTCATCTGGCACAGCCAGCCTTTGTGCGTGACTCCAAGAGCCTCTGCATTTCTTGTGACCTTTGAATTCGTGCCCATGCACAGAGCAGTCCCCAAGGTGCTGCGTGCTGCCTCAGCTCCAGCCTCGAAGGACATCCTGAGGTGCAGTGCCAGCTGAAGAAAAACACCAAGTTTCTGGGAACTGCCCACAACCACCCCATAAGTTTTCCTGCTTGTAATTCACAGAAGAGATGTGAGCTCTATCTGGGTGATATCCCATGTCTGCACCTTTCTGGTACCTCTGAGTTCCATTTGACAGTAAAAGCAAAGAGAGGGAGGTGTAGGTATCGGTGTCACAGGGTTTGCTCACTGCTTGCCTTTTTTGGATCACCTGTGGGCTGTGGAGCTGATGCTGCAGCCAAATGCTCATCAGGGAGGGGAAGGCAGAGGTCTGAAAGCACAGAAGATTGCTGGGGAAGGAGTGTGCAGATGACCCTGCGAGCGACCAGGGATGCAAAGGACCGAAAGGCTCGGGTGTATGGCGGAGAGGAAATGAGGGAGGACAGGGTCCTTGGCATGAGGCAGGCTGTCAAGGATGTGAAGTGGGGGGTCTACTCTAGGAAACTGTCAGCTGAGGTGTTTTGGAAGGAGTCGGGGGCAGACCAAGACCAACAGATGTAGCTGTAAGGTGTATGGCCTTCTTCCCTTGTATAGCTCGGGGCTTAAGGCTGGGGAGCAAGACTGCCAGGCCATTCAAAGGCTTATCAGGGATACGTGATAACCTCAGGGGCTCTGACAGGCAGATGCACAGTGAGAAAGCAGCTCACACACACAGGCTGGGGGGCTGAACAGCCTGCCCACCATGTGGCATGCAGTGTCGTGGTGTTGGGGAGCAAGGGGAAGGTGAGAATATCCCCTCTTGTCCTGTCTGAAAATTTATACTGGGAATTAAGATGCAGTGTTTCGGGCAGTCAAGAGCTCTGTTTGATGATCCTAGGAGCCCCTTTGAGCCCTTTTTCTCTACCCTGGGCATATATACTGCTGTACAACACATCATCTGAGGGCATTTGGTTCATACCAATGAAGCAAGTCCAGCATCCCTGCCGAACCTAGACATGGGACTGCTCTCTAATGTGCCACTTTCTGTGCCTTCTGCTAAAGCACATGTGTGCAGGGAGGTACATGCCTTTCCCATGTACATGCCTTCACCCTTCTGATGCCTGTACACTGGTTCTCATGACCAGGATCTGCACTAGAGCTAGTTCTCCTGACTATCAGCAAAACTCCTGTTGGCTTTAAGAAGAGCAGGAGTGGATGGAAGAATCTGTATAAATCTGATTTCAGGTAAGAGGGATTTATATAACATACCACACCACCAACTAGAAATAATTCAGCTAAATGTGAAAATTAAATTAACAATAGGAGGGAAGCAACTGATTTGAAACTGGGCTTTTCTTCTATACTTTTCATTTGTCTGTGGTTTAGAGAAAACAACCCCTCTTATCGGAGTTACCTGGCTCCACAGCCACTGCAGTACATCACTACACATTTTTTTCTGCCACGTCTGGCAAGGACCTAGAAATCTGTTACCTGGGTTTCAGATACAAGCCAGAAACATGACATTTAGTCACCTGTTCCTCCTGTTTGTGTGTGTTAGATCAATGACATGGACCACTGTGAATTAGTTGCTATTCCCTTTTATGTACTCTAGCTGGCTACAGCTGCTCGAGACACTTTTAAATATCCCAACAACTCCTGTATTGTTTGCTGACACTTTCTAAATTCTCTGCTTGGCATCTGGTTGTCGTGGTATCACCAAATGCCTTGTTTCCCTTGGAGGCAGCCAGAGGCTTTGGTTAAGGGCCTGTGCAGGTGTTGCGGAAACACTCCAGGGCAATTTGAGTAGCATCTAAAAGCCATACTGTTTATTTTTCTGTTCACATGGGCTGCTTATCACAACCACCTGGAAAATTTCTCACATGCAGTTACTCCAAAATGGGGCTTTGTGACAGTGCAAGAAAAAAGGTTATTTCATCTGGTTCACTAGCAGTAAATCACCAGTAGGTAAAGCATGTTTGGTGTAGAGTGGGAAGGCAGAAAGATGAGAGGGAGTTTTAAATTTCAAGGGAAGATTTATTGCTATGAAAGATTAACCCAAATTTCTGGTGTTGGTGGCCAGAAACCTGCTCCCTTGCCATGGCCTCAGCTCCCATCATCAACTTATTCTTGTCTGGAGTTTTGTTGCGTGAAGGTTACAGCTGGGTGCCTTTGTGCCAGGGTTGTGTGTCAGTACTAGCTGGTACACTGACAGATTACACAGAAACACCCTCTCACAGGTGCAGAGCATTTGCTTTCTCTGCTGTATTCCTTCAGCTTGGCCAAGGTGGGAACTGTGGCTCACTGGAGACCCGTGGGTGTGCTGGGGACACGGAGGGTGCCTGTGTGGCTGGGAAGGGAAAGGCAGAGGCACCACGAGAGCACCGGGGGCACAGTGCACCTGTGGATGGCCACAGTATTGAAGGGGCCCAAGGTGTGCCAGGCTGAGCTGCCAGGGTCAGCCTGCTCCAACTTTTCCCTAATAACATGCTGGAACACAAGGCAACAAATGAGGCTGGGATTAGGGTAATCTGTTGCCTGCCTGAAGCTTCCTATGGGATGACTGTCTCAGAAACAACATAAGCAAGAAACCATGAGCCAGGAAAGTAAGAGCTCTCCCTTGTGCTTTGCTTTCTTCTGAGGTACAGGCCAGGTCCTCTTCACCTGTACCTGTCTCTTGGTTCTGCTGAGGTGCTTTGGGGTGGCTGAAAGGGCACTGTAACACCTGGCCTGCCCTTCACCAACTCTCCACCCAGCTTCTTCTTTCCTGCTCCATCTCAGCCTCCAGCCTTTTCTTGTGCAAATATGTGTATGGCTGTAATCTGAGTGGCAGGAATTCTGTGGCCATTCCTGGATGACCTGGAACATATATCAGCCACCACAGCAGCTGATATAATAAGGAATACGGAAGTTGTCCTTGTGAGCCTGCTAATGGGGTGTGCATGGGGAGTTCCTCTCCTTGCTATATCCTCAGTGCTGCACTGAGGCAGTGTTAAAGAATGCAGCAATGTATCTGAACACCTTAGACCTCAGTGTGCACCGGCCATACCGTCTGTAACTGCTCTTAGCAGAATTTTCTCAGGGTACTGTGGAATTCATCAAGGTTGCTAAGACATAAACTGTGCTAAAATAAGAACGAAGAAGCTGGGAAATGGCATACCGGGACCACAAGAACTAGATAACAGAGGTCTGTAGAACATCTGCATGGTAACCAATCACGGACACTGAGAAATGAAGGCAGAGAATGAGGGAAAAAGACAAAGGCACGAATCAAGAAGTGTGATCTTAGTAGTTTGTAGAATCTATAGAAGTGTGTGTAATGTAAACAATAAACAGCTTCTGCTTGATCATATTGGTCAGCTGTTCAGGAGTCCTGGTTTACGCGCAATAAAATAACTAATTTCTTTAAGGACACACACTACCACCACCACCCAGAGAGAGTTCAGCTAGATACATGTCTGTTTCCAGGCTGAAAATCAGTGTATCAGGAAATCTAATGCAATACATTAATGTAGTGAAATCACAGGTATCTCTGGAAGTTATCCCAATACCATTTGGATGCTGATTTCCCAAGAAGATATTCCAACCCCCCCATAGTGACTCATGTGCTCATAGTAAAGCTTCCTGCACTAGGACCCAGATTTTACTTCTGCTGTGAGTGTAACCCTCTTCACTCTACTTGGGTTCTGCTGCTTCCTTTAACACATTGTCCATTTTTACAACCGATTCAGCAGTCCCCATGAGCTATCACATCACTATTATTTTCCTTTTTAATCATATCTGACATCCTGTTGGCATATTTTACAACCTTATCAGTGAGATTTGTGGTCTCATTCAAACTCAGTCTGTCAGAGATTGGAGAGCAGGGAATCCTTGAAAGAGCTCAGCCCTAATGATAAATACTGAAGAGGAGAGGCATCTTTCTTGGTGACTTCTTGATGTGGTCTGTAAGAAGCAATGGCCCCAGCCTACCACAGGCTGAGTGTCTGTACCCAATGCCATGGAACCCCTTGTCTTCACTGAACATGCACAGGGTTCAGAACAGACACAGAACACGCACAGTGCTACAGTGTGTAGTACTTAATCATCTGTTTCAATGCAAGGACTAAATGCCTGTTCTTTCCCAGCTCTCTCTCCATTTTCCTGGTAAGGCTGAGAAATGTACCCCTGGTCAGCACCTGCCATAACGGTACAAACAAGCAAAAACTCCTCTGAAGCTGCCCAGCCACTGCTCTTGTCAAGTCTCACTGGAAAACGTGCAAGATTGGTCTGCTACCTTAGGTTTTTAGAGGGATTCACAACAACATTGGAATTGTTTGTTTGTTTGTTTCAAATACAGCAAAAATTGGAAAGACTTAAAGGTTAATGGAGACAAATCCACTACAAAACTGAGAGACTGCCCATCCTCATATTTACATCTCCTATACTGTGGTTTCCTCAGGGCAGAGAATCCCTTTTCTGTGCTTTGTAAAGCAAAGCAGGTTTTTGTGGTGCTAGATATCTGCTGAGGGAAAGCAGGGCTCCTGCTCTCAAAGCATTTAGCCAGATAAGCTTCTGCACAGCCTCCACAAATGCTTTTCAATTCCAGAAAAATTCTGAGCAAGGCCTTCAGGATTAGGCCACAAATTGTGATTCTCATAGTACACAGGGTTCCTCAGATGATTTGGACTAAAATTGTGTCAGAGAAGTCTCTCCTCCTGCTTGTGCTCCTCATGGGGCAATAGTCTAAATGTCTGTAGCTCTCATATGATTGCAACTTGTTGCACAAGAAGCAATTACAGATGAAGTCTGAGCTGCCTGGCCTGTGGCTGCCTTCCTGGGTCTCCTTAGGCACCTGTGGATAACTGGATGGATGGAATGTGCCAACAAACATATTCCCCACACCAGGCTTGTCCTACTGCTTGCTTACATCAGTCACACGGAGTGATCTGCCCTTACTCTGGGGTAAGGGCAAATCATGTGAGTTAGATAAAGGTCTCAAGCGTAGGATCATCTCCAAACAGCAAATGCTGATGTGCATCTGTACCTCACCCCTGCACAGAACTTGGGAAGGGAGGGAGGGCTGGAATACAAGGAATTTTCCTATACCTGTCCTGTGCAAGGCTGCCTTGCAAGGGAAGCTTCTGGAAAGCTGAAGCTATGTCTCTGTACATTTTCTCAAATCACCATGAGAAGATGCAAGACTAGACAAAATTGTCCAGGTGCCCAGGAAAGGGAAAGCAGGCAGAACTGGCTGCATTGTGGTGTAGCCTACAAACCTAGTCCATGGACATGAGCTCATTCCTGGTCTGGGGCTGCTGGGGCTGCTGCACCCTCTTTTCTCAAGCCCACTAGCAGTTTTCCAGCGTGTCTGTGAGGGTTACACAAATCTCATACAAGATGCTTGTACTAAGTAGGCACTACTAGGCTGTCCTGGAAAAGGTTGCCATTAATGTTTTTCCTTCCCTCTGATGACACATTTTCTAAACCACAAAGCTGCTTTGATCTGGACATTAGGAGTCCTGCTGTGCTGTGGGTTTTCTATTTAAACCTCTTGGCAATTATGCACACTGGCAGCTATACCTCCCCTGGGGACCCCTGCTCAGAGGTCCTCTATATGGGCCATGCTCCTTTGCACAGCTCTGGACCTTTTTTCTTCCTGTGACCTTCATACACAGAAGTTTTGCTTGCTGTTGAGCCATGGCTGCCTTGTGTGGCTGCAGCTGGTAACATGCTTGAGTTTAAACCCTCCATGTATACAGGAACTTGACCTGATGTGAGCCTCGCACCGCTGACTTCTGCCTCATGTTCCTCCTCTGCAGCCAGGCCAGCACACAGAGATTTTGCAATCTTGTGCTACTGGTTTATGACCCACGTGGACCATTTGTGAAGAATTGGCTCTGACTTGGAGTTCAAGGCAGGAAAAAAGACTAATTTCACCTTATGTGTGATGATCCATCATGGTGCTACTTTGTGCATCAGAGAAGTTGTACTTGGAGGTCTGCTTAGTCCAATGGAGAAATTGGTTTCAGCTGACCTGGGTATAGTCATGTTTCTGCCTGAAGGACTGGATTGGGGCTGGTTTCCAGTTTTTAGAGCAGATGGTTGTTTGCTAGCTTCCTGCCTGCTTCTGCCTGCAGCTGGATGTGGTCCTGGAATACACTTCTGTTTATAACAATGAGACAGCACTAGAGCCAAACCATTCTGCCTGGCAGCCTGTCTAAAAGTTTGTCCCTTCTGTCCAGAAAGGAATTTGGAGCATTTACATAAATACAGCAGAAGTAGTCTGTTCCAGGGTGCCTGTATGTGAGAGACAGTCCGTGACAATATGGCACAGCATGAAGGAGCCAAACTCGTTTTCAGATACAGAAAACACTCCTTTTCATGGTTTTGTTCTAGAACTCACTGGGAGGAAGGCAAAGTTTTCAGCTGCCACTAGCTGTCAAGTGCTCTGCAGAAGTATAATTGGTGGTGTCCATCCATTTCCCCATGGGCAGTCATCCCTACAAAAGCTGTCACTAATCACCTCCATAACCAGGCTGCATGACAGCAGTCCTGGGATTCCTGATGGCAGGAGGCTGCCTGTTCACCACAGGGTGTGGTGTGCCTCAACACCTCTTTTAGGGGAGTGCCAAAGCTCTTTGTGTCTTACTAGACATCTCCAAGCCAGGAAGCAGCTCTCTGCCTGGGTTAGTGGCCAAGAAGCCTGCCTGACCCCTTACCTTTAGCACAGGCCATCAAGTGTTAATCAAAGGACAGCACTAACAAAGACTTCAGCTCACTCTCTGAAGCATGCAGGTGCTTCATGCATTGCTAATTCTCTCCACTCATGCCTCTCCTCACTTCAACTGGTCTTTGCTGAAGGTCTGGATAGAGACAAAGTGAGCAAGTTTTCTTTCTCCCATCCACTGAAAGTCTGCTCATGCTCCAAAACATGCTTCTTCTTCCATTTTATCCGATTTCTAAGGAGTTCCAGTTTCTCAGAGCTCAGTTGCTTTTCTACCTTCTCTACCCCTGCCTTTCTGGGCCATGCTCAACCACAGGTGTGAGCTATGCAAAATGCTTGTCGCCCACCAGGTGTAACAGATATTCTGTTATAACTGATTTCTGTTCAATTGCAAGTAATAAGGATGTAAATAATGCACAAACTGATGCTAGATGGGGATCAAATATGCACAGCTGTGAGTTATTACTTGGTACCCTACTTTAAAGTTGGTTAAAAAAAAAAAAAAAACACTTTCCAGCTACTCATGATTTTTGTATTCTCTTCCCAGGAACTTTCATCTGAATGTGCTCACAAGATAACATCTTAATTAGTCACAGTCTTTGTTTCAGTTTCTGCTTTGGTTAAACACCTGAGCTTCCCAGACCAGGGTCATAGAAAAGCCCACGTGAAGTGGGGATTTTTCACTGTAGGAGGGCAAGCAGAGAAGTAAAAGGGGAGGATTGTTTTCATATCCCTGTTTCTCCCCTCAGTTAGAGTAGCTCTAAATAATACAGCATAAATCATCCCCATCCGGAGGCCTATGGACACCTCCCAGCTTTGACTGCAGAATGGAGAAAGTTCACCTGAGGCAGGATGTTAGCCTGGGAAATGAACAGCCATTACCTCTCCAGGATATTTTGACTGTGTCTTATCTTCAAGTTTTCATGTTAGGTGAAATGACAGCAAATCAAGCAGAACACAAGGCAAATTGTCTCTGAAGCTATCAAAATTGTTACTTTTGGACAGTTTTGTGTTCAGCTGTTACTGGTATGCTTTTCTAAATCTTTTCCTGTCTTTGTTGGTGTTGCTGCTTGCTCACTGAGACACATCAAAAGACTTGCCAAGTTCCTTTTTTCTCCTGCTCAAAAGGCACCTGTGTCTCTCACTGCCTCACACTGATCCATTTCTAGCACAATTGACACACAAAGGTCAAACACTTTTTCTGGTGCTTCTGAGCTTGTGCATTGTGAGCCAGCTGATGCCTGTGAGTGCTCCTTTCACAGCCCCGGGCAGTTTGGCAAAGCAGCACCCAGAGCTCGGTGAGCTCAGCTCGGGAAGGCTTTGCTTTGCAAATCATCTCACCAGGGATGACTCAACCCCAAGGCAGGCAGTGCTTAAATGAAGGGGAACTATCATGAAATTTCCACCTTTCCCAGGCTGGAAACTGCAGGCAGCCAGAATAGATGTCAGAGGATCAAAGACAGTGGAGATGCCAAGTGTCCAGGCTGTTTAAGGTTATAAATAAGGTATTTTAGGAACAGAGGTGGGTGAAAGGCCCATCCTTCTGGCTGGTCCTCATTCCTCCCAGAACTGGGATGCCATAAGGGGGACAAAGCAGGGGGTTTTGCCTCAGTGCACTGCTTCTCATGTGGGAGCAGAGAGCGAGGCTGGGGTTGCCCATTGGGCTGGAAGCCGGGCCTGGGGTAAGGCTTGGGCACAGCACCCGTGTCATCCATGGCCCATCGTGGCCAGCTGGCCTTGGGGAAGGCTGCATGTGCAGTCTTGTGGGGAAAGACTATTGCAGTGCACAGAGTTAAGCTGAGGCTGTTCAGCACTTTAGTTTTTTAGATTATGTCACTTTGCAGCTTGTAACAAGCTTCATCTGTCTTCTTGTATGTGGAACTTTTGTCCCCCTAAGTCATTGCTTTGTTCCTAGTGGTAGCTGTAGGGTGTTGTCTCTCAAGAACTGTAAACACAGTGTCTCCCTTTAAGTTAACATTCCTTTTTGGTGAGTTGTTTTTGGTGAGCAGGTGAATTGTTTTAGCTCATTGTTGTGCTGCTCTCCCTGGAGTATTGAGTGCAGGCTACCACAGGCATCAACTCAGGGCCCAGGAAGGACAGTGTCCTCCATGGAGGGCAGAGGGAACAGCCCAGCCATGCTTCCCTCCCCAAACATGGGCACCACTGCTTGCCAAGGTGGGGACAGAGCTGTGCAGAGGGGAGCTGTGTGTCTCTTGTGATGAGTCTGCAAAGGAATCTACATTTTCTTTGGCTTTGTGAGTGAGAGAGGCTTCTGGCCTGAACATCTGCATCCAGGCTGCCTCTCAACACTTTGGAGGACACTATCTGGGAAAAAAAAAATCAAAATCCAGACCAGTAAAAGAAAAACAGGTGGAAAGATTATAACTTGTCAGTGTCCAAATCCCAGGGAGGAGCAGAGCACACCAGCAAGCAGAACCCTGATAGTCACTCGAGGAGGCAAAATCCTCCAAGGATTTTGAGGAGCCCTGAGGCTCAGAGCGGGGCAAGAGAGAGATTTCAGAAAGAAATACATAAGAACTACAGATGTGCTGCTGGCCATTTTTTTTGTCTGATTTTCCTCTGTGTCCCTTAGGAAACACCTTGTTATGACATCTCAGCAAAGCGAGGCATTACCTGGATGCTATTTATCTGTGATCATTAAAAATCCCTTTTTGACTTTGTTGAAAAAAACAATGGTCCATCCCTGCAGTTGTGCTTCACTTGGTGACATGCTTCTTTTGGCTGAAGAATTTTCAGAGGTTCAAGACTGTTATACATCCAGCACTCACACAGATTTCCTGGATGGTGTGCACCAGAATATTACATTGGGAATAGCTGGAAATCCTGGCCAGGATCCTTTCTAGTTTCCTCTGCTCTGTGGTGCTGCAGTAAACATTCCCAGCTGCACCCCTGGATGTGGTCACATACATCCCTCTCCTGTTTGCTGACATATGGAATGGATAGCTAACAGCTTTATATTGACATTTCTGTACAGGGTGCAACTGTCATAACAAAAAGATACCCAGGCATCCAATTTAGCTACAAATTTACCTCTGTCAGACCAACCCCAGACCTGCAACTCTGAAATGTACTGCCATAATCAATACCAAGTTTTTCCAGTATGGATATTAACAACTTCACATATTCACATACACTTCTTTGTCCTCATTTTTGTATCTTCCTTTCTGGTATAGCACATTTTGACTATGAAGTGTGTTACAGTGAGCTCATGGGCACTCTGTGCCTCCTTCCCCGGGACCCTGTGACTCTGATCAAGATAACCCTGGACCCCTCCTTCCTGCCCCAACGGGGTTGGCAGAGAGCCAGAGAAGCCCACCCTGTCCAAAGTCTATATAGACCCCTGACATTTCCTGTTCGTCCTCTTTTGCCCCGCTCTCCACATGGACAACACAGAATAAAGAGAGCTGCACCAACATATCTCGGGGTAAGAGCCTCTTTTGGAAATCTTTGCCATCTCCTGATATTCCTCCCCTCAAAGCCTCAGATCTCTGGGCTAGCCTGATAATTCAGGGGGCTGTGTGAGGGGGGGAACGTCAAAGTGATACAGCGAGTCAGTAATAAAGCACTTGGATGGCTTCAGGATCAGTGATCAAGAAAACAGTGTCAGAATTGGGGAATAGGGAGGGGAGCTGAAAGGGAGGAGGCTTTAAATTTATTTTAATGATGTCTGCTTTTACAATGTCAGAAAATGAAGCAACATCATCTACATCTGCATGAGAAAAGGAAATAGTTGTAGTTCCATTTTCACATCCAAAAGCTCATGAAGTGACAAATGGTGTTTATCCTATGTGGAAAAAATGTTATTCTTAATTGTAATACTGTCACTGCTGCCAGCTCTCACAGATTCAATGTGTGGCTCATGACAAATGGTGTCTTTTCAAGCCCTGGTTTGATTATATAGGAATCTCAACAATGCTTTTCTTTTAGGCTTGAAAGTATCTCCTAGAGCAGAACCTGAAGACTAACGACTGAAAGGCAGAGATTTCACTATATATTGATGGTTTAAAAATTTATCATTTTTAAGAAAGTGTGATCATTTCTTCTTATTTTTCAGTTTTCCAAGTTAGTAATACCACACTCTGGAAAAAGAAGGTATGATTTACACAAGTAGACACACACATATTTGTTGCCACAGTGTCTCCCTGCAGGGAATCACATTTATCAATGCAAGCCTTGTATTTTTATACACATATCAAATGCTTACATATATAGAAGGTGCAGGAATATGTAATTATACTTCTGTTTGTTCATGTGATTACATTTCCTAGACTCATCTGGGAAGATACATGCCATAATACCCTGAAGATCATCCATACCATAAGACCACAAGGAGAAAGTTTCTGGGAGAAATCTAGTAATGTGGTTAAAAAATTAAAAAAAACCAACCCCACAACAGACCAAAACTGAAAACACCCAGTTCATAGGTCATTGGACACTTGATTTTTCACATTAAGAAACAGCAAAACTAGAAATGAAGTAAACTTTCATGAGATAATTTTCTGCAGTTGAAGATTGGTGGGAATATGCAGGTAAATCCAACGCTTAGCTGAAGGCAGTTGGTGCACATATTTTCACAAATATATTTTATTGGACATCAAAGAGCATTAAAAAGGGGAAGTGCCCATCTCACAGTTTCCTGAAAATGCTGAGCAGTCATTCACATGCAGAACAGCTTCTTATCTAGCGAGCCATCACTTGCTGTGACTGTGCAGCACTTTTCAGAAACAAAGGGACAATGAATGAGCAGGAGAGAATCCTTCTGTCCCTCAGACAACAGCTTTACCCTGTCACAGTCTGCTTGAGGGAATGCTGTTGTAGAATGCAGGAATGTCTGACTATGGGGTTTTGGCTTGAAATAGATCTTGGTCCAGTCTGAATAAACATTTTAATGCTTAGCCACAGAAAGATGTTGTCAAGAGGATGGTTTCACACACTGGAATTAGAATATTTCTCATAAACATTAGCACAGCTTAGTTCCTTTGAACGTGGAGATGCCTGGCCAAGGGGAGCACGGAGTTTATGGTCATGCTGGCATTCTTCCTCTGGCAAACAGAACACCAAAAGGAATAAACATGGGAAGATGAAGCAAGGCAGAGGGGAGGTGAGCTCTGGGAGCAGCTGGGGGTACTGTGGCTTCCAGGCTGGGGCTGGGAAGGTCACTGTTGAGATGGCACTAATTTCCACCTATACAGAGCTTTGAGATCCCTGCTTGGACCATGCTGTGGAAGCATGACACCTTGTAGACAACAGTGCCCTGAGTGGAAAATTCGGCAGGAGCCTGGTCAGAGGAAGCCTTTGGAGTCACTGAAGGAGTCCCTCAAACATGCTGCCAGGTGCTCAGCATCAGGGGGGTGTGAGTGAGTGCTCAGTGGCTCAGCCCCTGTGTGCTGGCAGACTGCCAGGGCAGGTATTCATTTGGGCTGTCCCAAATCTTCTGGTGTTAAGACTACCCAAATTATCAAAATGATAGATTATTGAAAGTGAGTCATTTTGCCTGGCTGATTCCAACAGAAGGACATTTGGGAGCAGTGCCACCAGCATGCTGTCTCCACCAGAGATGAGCAGCAGGAACTATTATGTGATTTGAGAATAGCAGGGTACCACACACATCCCCTTCTAGAAACAACCAAGGGACATGCAGAGGACAGGACAAGTAATTTCCTTCAAGGATTACAAGCAAAGGCTTGGTGGTGGCTGTATTTAGCAAGCAGATATTTACTGTGAAGTAGACAACACAGTTTTACAAAGGCTGTGGGACTACTGTCAAAATGTGAAGGTGCTGAGACACTGCTTTGTGGGATTCAGACCAACACCCTTTGTTGCACTGCCAATCCCCCAATCCATACAAAGTAAAAGTAGAAAATATCAATGCATCCACCTATCAAGTCAACTAGCTCTGCTAGTCCCCTTCCCTGCCAGCACTGGCAGCTGTGGGAGGTGTGGCAGGGGGAATGCCACAACTGGTCAGACAGGGCGTGGAAGGAAGGCTGTGCGTGGTGGACATGTGAGGCCAAGGGATGGCCCTGTTGTGGGAGGCTCTCTGGAGCAAAAGGCACTGTGCCTTTGCCCAAAATGAGTAGATCTCTGGGTACATTTTTGTCCCTGCTCAGCCCTGGGCCTTTGTTCTGAAGTGGTGCCTTCCCACTTATATAGACCTGCAGCAGGTGAAAAACAGCTCCGTTGAAGGACAGAATGGGTGTAAGAACTTGGGCTGTACCTCTTGTTTCCAGCAGAGCCCATCCTTATCTGGAGCAATTAATAGAAAATAGTAGATTCCCTTTGGATTTACTCCAGAATAGAAAAGCAGACGCTCCTGAGAAGTTCATGTTCCCAGAAGAGCTATGTACTTTAGTACAAAGCACACCCACCCTTTTCTCTGGCCTCTTCTTTAGGATGACTCATGCAGATTTCTGCTTGCTGTTGCCTTGATCACTCCAGTGAGTCTGTTGTGATTCAGCTGTTCTCATTTTGAACTCCCTCAGAGCATCAGTCAATCCCAGTTTACCAAGGTCGAAAATTAATGAAGACAACATGATACAATTTCCAGAGATGCCTGGTATGCTTGATGCTCAGCCACCTTTTTCTGCTGAATTGTCACACAGCTCCTCTGCAGGAACACAGTCAACTTGAATGATGGTTGGGACAGCAGGCGTGGGGATGTTTGCCACCATCTCCATTGAATAGTTCACATTCCAACCAAGTACTTTTTATCACGTTATGAAGGAAATATGATGTTACACACACTAAAAATAGCTGGGAATAATATTTTACAGGGCCAGATGGTATAGGGCTGCCACTGTGGGCCTCAAGAGTCATACCTTCCCTCTAAGAAGAAGATGTCCTGTCTGAAATAGAAAGATGCAAAATTAGGAAGTGTCCATCTCCAAAGATGTTCAGTATGTGGGGCAGATGAGTCGGAAACTTCTCTGTTTGAAGCTGGTAGGTTGAGAGGGGGTCACATCTAGCTCAAGTATATATATGAGTGGGAAAATAGATATAAAAGGGATCTTGAAATAAACAGCTGATAGGGAGAACCAGAGAAATGTGTCCTCAGATCAGCCTGGCTTTTTGCAGTAAAGAGAATAAATAGATACTTGAACAGGACAACAAGCTGCTTTAAGTGGGAAGAGGTGAAGGAAAAGAAAAAACACAGCCTTGTTGATTAGAAAGTTCCATTACATTTAGCAAAGGCCTAGGGAGCTATGGGATGAGGAAAGACTTGTTTTGGGGAAGGTTGCCAGATGAGCTGTGATGTTATTGTAAAAAAAACTATTTTGGTTCTTGCGCAAGTCTTAGGAGGCAATTTTTTAAAATTCCAGGGAAAAGAGAAACCAAAGCAGCCAGATGAAGTGGAATCTCTTTTCTGTCTTCTTTTGCGAGCAATAACAGCTCAGGTTACAAATTAAGATTACTTGTGTTCAGGATTCAGCATGCTACCTTTTAATTTCCAGTGCACATCTGTGAACCATCTAAGAAGTTCCACAGCAAAAACAGGAAAGATGAATGATGACATTACCCAGTGAAACAAATTAAGGCAAAAAAAATTCCTAAGACAACAAAAAAATCCTGTTTGGAAGCAAACTCAGAACAAAGAGTTTTCCCCCTTTTTTAATATACTATAAAGCGCATAAAGGGCACACATATAATTTCTTTTCCTTTGGGACACAACTGCAAACCATATAATGGAAAAAAGACACTCAAAGCAAGCTGGCCAGAAGAATGGAGCAACTGTGTGGCTCATGTGGAAATACCTCAGCCCTGCTGCTGATCTCAGGACCTCTGCTTCTTCTCAAGTAAGAGCTCCAGCAGCACTGCACACCCACGGATTGGATCAGTCTTTGCCTCATGAGTGACAGAGCAAAAATTTGACTTCCTGTAGAACAAAGGACATTGCCTAGCCATCTGCAGAGCCTCCTGGGCACAGGGTGTAAGGAGATCAGAGGAACAATCCTGGTTGCTTTAGGGTACTACCAACACCATTGACAAGGCCTTTGGTTTTCTGGAAACAATTGCTTTTCTTTTAAGCAAGTTACTCCCTTGCTTTCAGGTGACCAGATTTCATACCCACCTCTGTTCTTTGAAAGATAAATTCATTAAAAAGTCCTGATCGTGCCACACCCATCTCCTCTCTAATGTGAGCAATCCTGGCTTTCCAGGCTTTCCTCTTGAGGCAGCTGATCACTTTGCCCTTTTTGGTTGCCTTTCTCTAACCTGCTCTATTCTAGTGGTGCAGAGACCAGAACCACACACACTACCCCACATGTGGGTGCACTAAGCTGGAAGAGCCTCCCTGAGGATGCTCACCATTTTCCTGGCTTTCTGGCTGCCATGGCACACTGAGATGAGGTTTTAGAAGAACAGTCCATCGCGACTCCAACAGCAATTCCTTGAGCGGTGGCTGCCAATTGTGAGTTCAGAACCTTGTAAACATGATTCAGATTATTCTACAGATTATTCTACACAAGACATCACCTTGGTGAACACTGAAGCTCATGTGTCACCCTTCTGTCCCCTCCCTTGGCTTTGTTAAATTCTCCTGGAGTTCTTCACCTACAGCTCAGCACCTCACCAGACAAATGAGCAAGCCATTGAATGCAAACCTGGGCATGCCAGACACACACTGTTACTTCAGGCTACTAGTGAAGATGTTAAATAATAACAGAGTGACTTCTAGGGGTTCTGTTGCTGCTGCTTTTCCATCCTAAAAAAAGTCACAGTTGAGCCCTTAACTTTCCTTTCCACTTTCCCATTACAAAAAGACTTTTCATTTGGTCCATGATGTCTTAGTATCTTCATATCCTTTGCTGAGAAATTATCAAGAGCTACCTGAAAATCTAAATACAATATGTCCAGTATCTCTACATTCTTGTTACCACCCCCGTGGACTTCCAGCAGGGTGGTTGCAAGGTTGTACCTTACAGAAATCCCATGGACTGCTTCCCTCAACATCACACTTCCCTGTGTGGATGAGGTTTTTTTGGCTCTGCTGTTGTAGGAGGCATGGAAGTCAAACTCTCTGGCCTGTTGTTTCCAAAGACCCTTCTAGCTGAGGGGCTACTGTGGCAATTCTGCCCTCCTCCTTCTCTAGAACAGAGGCCACTTTTAATGGCAGTTTACACACCTTGGGCCACCAGTTTTGCAGCTTCATATGTGAAATATTCTGTAAATGGTGCCTGGTCCTACTGGTTTACTGACCTCAGCTTATCTGTTTGGTTTGTTATTTCCTGTGAATTCAATTCAGGTGCACTAACTCCACCAAAGAACTGCTATCAAGAATATGCTGGATTTGGGGCTCTCTCTCATGTCTTCAGCAGGAAAGACTGGAACATTAAACCCAGTGAGCATTTCTGCTGTTTTCTTGTCTTCTCTAAGTGACCTTTTACATATTTGTCCTCAAACTAGTTGGCTTCTTGCCTTTGCTATATAAAGAATTATTTACTATCAGTCTCTGCAAGGCTCAACTCACATTATCTTTTAGCCCTTTTAATTTCTGGTATATGGATGACTTGTCTTATTTTATAGGCTTTCCTGTTCTCCTAATTTGGGCAAGCTTCTCATTTTTTAAACCTTAACTTATTGCTTGTGATAGCATCCTTAATGTATCTACTGAGCTGTGAAATGGCCTTTTTGGATCACATTGTTTTCTTTTTGAATTATGTCAAAATTTTTACCTGAGATTTTAATGAAGTATTTTTTTAACAGCACCCAGGCTGTCTGTTCCCTTCTGGCTTTTGGGCTGTTGTGCTTAAGACTTGCTTGCTTTCTTTCCTTTTTTTCTTTCCTTTCCTTTCCTTTCCTTTCCTTTCCTTTCCTTTCCTTTCCTTTCCTTTCCTTTCCTTTCCTTTCCTTTCCTTTCCTTTCCTTTCCTTTCCTTTCCTTTCCTTTCCTTTCCTTTCCTTTCCTTTCCTTTCCTTTCCTTTCCTTTCCTTTCCTTTCCTTTCCTTTCCTTTCCTTTCCTTTCCTTTCCTTTCCTTTCCTTTCCTTTCCTTTCCTTTCCTTTCCTTTCCTTTCCTTTCCTTTCCTTTCCTTTCCTTTCCTTTCCTTTCCTTTCCTTTCCTTTCCTTTCCTTTCCTTTCCTTTCCTTTCCTTTCCTTCTTTTCTTTTATCTCATTTTGATAAACCTCTCTTGAAATAAACATCTATATTCTGAATCTACTTGGGTTGTTCTCTCCTGCAACACTGCCCTAACTGTACTGTGATTACTAACACAGAATTGCTCTCCCGGTAACATCTGAAGCAGGTTCTGTGTGCCAGCCAACACCAACTTCAGAACAACATCTTTTTGTGGGTTCTATGGCTAGGTTTGGTTTGTTTTCTTTTTTAAACAATCTTCTGTTTGTGTCTCTGCTTCTCATGTTGATAAAGATTCAAACATGGATCATCCTAGAACCTGACTTAAACATATAGCTTTAATCTCACGTAACAGTTCACAGAATCAGAGAATAGTTGAGGATGGAAGATTCCTCATCAACCCGCCCTTGCTAAAAGGAAAATCAGGCACAGCAGGTTGCTCAGGGCTGTGTTCAGTTTTGTTTTGGGTATCTCCAACAATGGAAGCTTAACAACTTCTCTAGCAAACTGTTCCAGTGTTAGACCACATTCACAGTGAGAGACTTTTTTCTTACATTTAAATGGAATTTCCTGTATTTCAGTTTCTGCCCATTGTTTCTTGTTCTTTCTTTCAATATATTTGAGAAATTCCCTTTAAATAGTTGCAGTGACAGAGTTCGGAGAGATCTCAGCACAGCCTGGCCAGGTTTTTGGTTCATGAGAGTATTTTTCTTTGTTAGGATCCATGTGAAGATCCCCACTGTTTAGTACTCATGAGACTGTGTTTGGATGACTCTGTCCAGCTTGGGGCCCCTACGAGAACACTGACAAACTGGAGAGAGTGCAGTAGAGGGTCACCAAGATGGTGGTAGTGATCCAGCACTCACTGGGGGAGCAGGGACTGAGAAAACTGGATTTGTTTAACCTGGAGAAGAGAAGATTGAGGGAAGGTCTGGAGGGAAGATGCATACATCTTCCTTATGGGGAGTTACAGGAAAGACTGAGTTACACATTTATTGGATGAGCATAGCAAAAGGAGAGAAATTCCAGCTGGACATATGGAAAAAAATGTCATGGGAGTTCTTAGCCAGGGGAACAGGTTGCTCAGGCAGTGGGATCTTCATACTTAGAGACACTCAACACTTGGGCTGAGCTAGGCCCTGAGAAACATGAAGTAACTTAGAAATGAGTTATGCTTTGAGCAGTAATTCTTTCTCCACCCTTGCTTTTGGCATACCTTTTCCTTGAAGCTCACCTACAACTTAGGGCAAGATAATTGCCTTCTCTGGGCATAAGCATTTGTGAATGCTTCATTCCCAGTCAGAGCAGAGAGCACACTTAATGACACAGCTTTCTGCTAACAGAACACGTTTGGCATCTCCCACTGCCTCACAGTGCCTGGAAGCATAAAGCTGAGTGCCCTCTAGGGCAGTGAGAGCAAGTCCAAGATGAGTAACTCTTCCACTACAAGGCAAGATGGAAAAGATTCAGAACAGTCATGAAAACATCACTCCTTTGCAGGCAAACTTATCCCTGCTTTTCCATCCTTTCATGTACCCACCACAGAAAGTTGCTAACTAGGACTTGGAAAGTAAAATGTGCATTAAATGAATGGGTTTGGCAAGGAGAACATCTGTTTATGAGTAACTTCTTGTTCTCTACATATGATAATGGTTATGGATTAATGTGCAGAATACTGAACTTGTTTACAGCTTCTAGGAACAGTATGTTTTGAATCATTAATAAGGAGCATTTTCAAATGAAGAATTTCTCCTAAACACAAGGGTTTCTGCTTTTCCCCTCCCTCAATTAGTGCAATTCAATTTGCAAATTAAATATCAGTGAGAGTCACTTAATGTCACTCTTTCAGAGCCACAGAGATCAACATTTTTATTGTCACTGTCTGTTCTATTTAGTATATTGATATTCATGACACCCAGCAAAAATAGAACCATTTTCACATGATCTCTGAAAGATATTCCAATTTTAATCTGGATTATCCAGTTTTATCTGGAATATCTCTGGACACCAAAGAAAGTAGGAGATATTCACTAGAGGAGGAGCAGGGAGGAGGGGGTGGGAGGTTTCTGCTTGTTTAAAATAAATCTGGGAAACAGAGAACCTAAAATGAAATTATCTCTAGCTCAGACTAAATATATTTACACTCCTTTCTCCTTACAGAAGGGAAATCTCCCCTTCTAGGGGAGATGTGCTAACCACAAGATTACTTGAGAACTCTGCATCTAGTGCTTGTCTTTAAAGAGTTTTCCATTATTTGACTCTCACCTTTTTTAGCTCAGAGGCTTACTTTTCCTCTTGTTTTTCACTCTACTTTTTAGGCAGCTCGTTTTTTTTGTGGAGATACTGCCTTTAAAAGCAATAAAATAATGTTTTAGTAGAAGTATCTATGAGTAAATCCCAGTTAATTGTTACGCTGACTTAAACTCCGGCCAGTGTTAAACGTAGGCTTTGGAAGGCTGAGGATTTGCTGAGCTCCCTGCAGACAGCACATGTCTTTTGCTTATTTCTTCCTGGCATTTTCATGCGGTATTGCCTCTGCCTTGATGCTTATTTTCTCTAGATTGCAACGTGAGCCTCCCGAATGCCAGCAGCAGTGTGTGACTGGGAGGTCTGCATTCCAGCTCCCATCTGAGCCGGGAGCAGAGCACAGCCCATGACATATTGCGGGAGGAATGCCTTTTTTAAAAGGGCTTTTTGGCAGCACGCCAAACACAGCAAGTGCGGGACGAGGATCTCGTTTCACCTTTAACGCAAGAAATACTCATGTGAAAACTTCTCTTCCACAGAAGAGATTGCAACAACAGTTAAAATTTGTAATTACCTTCCCTGAAAGATCTGATTCCGATGGGAGAGCACCACACCCTCCACAGCCCCACTCACGCCTTCTCGGAGCTAAACTAATCCGAAGGGAATTGGTTGTCTGTTTCTTCCCGTGTCCAAAGAGA
Source organism: Taeniopygia guttata (assembly GCF_048771995.1). Taxonomy (NCBI): domain Eukaryota; kingdom Metazoa; phylum Chordata; class Aves; order Passeriformes; family Estrildidae; genus Taeniopygia; species Taeniopygia guttata. The sequence continues at coordinate 130,961,317 of NC_133026.1, forward strand.
TACTCAAAGTTACTCGGGGGCTGCTGGGCAAATTTATCAGACAAGACAACAAGAAAAGAAGCATTAAATCATAAGAAAATTCACATGACTTGATTTTGGACTTCCTATTACTACTTTGCCCAGTGCAGAACCTGAGGGAGGAAGACTCTAGCTAGGATGTGCAGTGGTCTCTTAGCAAGCAAGCCCACGATCAGTGCCCAGACAACCTTTAAACCATGAGACAGCCTTTTTCATAAACCAGCTAACCTGTTCTCCACTCAGCAGTTTTCAAGAGGGCCCTACCAAAAATAAGCCTAGGGAATAGTATTCACCTCTACTAGCTCCTAAAAATCAGCAGGTCAGCAGAGATGTTTGCTTCATGTCATCTTGCAATGTTTCACACATCCTTCCCCTGCTAATCCCTTACAGTCTCAGTACTTCCTATCTTTCTGTGTTCCTTCTCTCACTTACCAGACCCTCTGTAGTCCATGGGTGTCTTACCTTAGGCTATTAAAATTATTGCATGAAAAATAAACTGATTTCAAAGCAATTGTTCCTAACCAGTACCATGAAAATTGCAGCTCATCTCAGACATGTAATACAAGCTCAGATTCCCAAAGATTTATGTATAGTTTTTGAGTGCAGAGATAGGTTGGTCTCATGTAAAATTCACCTGCAGTCCTGTCCTTGTTTGTGTCCTTGGACCTTCAGAGCTATTATGATGATATGTGTTGTCAGGGGCTGAACAGAGACACTTCCCATTATTACAGGAAGGCTTAGTGTCCCTTCTGGAACCAAATCACTCAAACAACAAAGATTTTGGCTCATAACAAGGCAGAGTGGCTCCTTTGCTATCTCTGATGGTTTCTGTGAATGTTAAAGACATGCAGACACAGCAGAGAAAAAAAAAAAAAAACATTACCAACTATATCCAGACAAACATAGAAGTCTTCATAGCAGGAAAAATCCCCCACCCTTGTAGATGCTTTTTGGCTGAAAGATAATGTCTTTGTTCCCAGCTCCAAGATGCTGTCACTCCTATTTGATTTCTTCTGCCCTAAAAGAAACAGACTTCTGCACATTATTTGTAAATGAGAGGGATTGCACTGAAAAAATGTTTACTGTTATCTTTTTGTTCTTAACAGAAAATGCCTGTGGAGCCCCTCATTTCAATCAAGGGCTTGTCAGAAAGCATCAACGGTAACACTGAAAGAGTTTGATGTGTTCCTTTAATCTTTATTAGCTATTATTGATCCAGAGGAAGGAGAAGCAAGTTGCATCGGATGGATGCTGGAGTCCCTGGGCACAGACTTCTACATTGGAACTGATTAGATATCTGAGCTTTGCTGACTTTGTGCATAAATGCTCCAACACACTGTTAAAGAGAGGATCCAGCCTGTGGCTGAGAGTTCCTCTTGAAAAGATTAAATCTACCATCTCTTCTAGGAAGATTTGCACAGTAAGGAAAATTACAAACTTAAAAACATTTCAACTCATCTTCTGAAAACAAGACCACATATCAAAATGTTATAATCTACTCATTTTTATATTTAAAAGTGCAAGTATTTTTAAATGCTCAAGATAATTTCCATCTGAAAGCTCAAGAAGAATAAACCATCCACCTAGGTCTTGAATTGTTATATAGGTATATCTATTTACAGGTACAACATTTATAAGAATATAATAGGGTGTTTTGCAAGTCTGAAATTTCCAAAGTTAAACACCTGTAATAAACCGTCTTCTCCAATGCTGAACACTGAATAATCTAAAAATACAATATACCCAAATATCTTGAACTGTGCCTTACTTCTCACTGTATCACATTGATTTTTTTTTCCTCCTGTGAAGTCCCCAGGATAACAGAGATGTGAAAAGAGGCCATGGGGGACAATTGTGTGGGACATTAGGTCCTGATGACAATTACCACAGTGGCAGAGCTGACTGTGGAAATGTAAGGTGCCATGGCAGCTGGGTGCCTGACCCTTTCCCTTATCTCTGAGCTGTAAAAAATCCCTTTACTTAATTCTGGGGATCAGACTTAGGTCTGTTATCACAAGTTATCAGAAATACTGGTCTTATTACCATGACATAAAAACTCTTTATTAAGGCTAATAGTCTAACAACAGCCCCCTGCCAAATTGTGCATAACCTCTCACACAATGTCTTTCTAAACATGAAGACTTATTAACAGAAAAAGCGAAAATATCAAAGTGATGGAAAAAAACTGAAACCCCTGCAACTCAGTCACCCCTCTGGACACATCAGGCAGCGCACTTTCTGTCCCCAGCCATAGCAGGCAGATCTGGGCAGGATTCTTCTGTGCCCATGAACTGTACTCTGAGAGCATAAACTAGATAAGAACCTCTCCAAACCTGTAGGGCCACAGCACTGCCTGCTGCAGCATCTTTCACTGCCAGCAAACAGAGGAGAGCAGAGGGGTAAAGGATGGGAGCTCGCTGGGACTGTGTGGCTGGGACAGGGGCCTGAGTGGAACTCTTGAAGACAAAAGGCTTTCCGGTACTTGAAGAGCATTTTAAAAGCTTCCTCTCATGGCCTGAGAGTTCACAGGCTTGGTAGAGAGACTCTACTAAGGCTATTTAAAAACTTTTCTTGCCTGACTTGAACACAGTGGCTCTGTTGAGGAAAGTGATATTTTTCTCTGGAGATACATGCTGGCTAGGATGTGGTAGAGTATTTTTTGAGAAAAACTTTGTTAGCAGTCTAGCAGGGACATCCTCCCCTTCCACAGCCCCAAAAAGGGGGATGGGGGTGACACTGGGCCAATGCAAATGGCTGGGGCCAGAAATTAAGAACCAGGAAGGGGAGAGGGATTCAGGGATCAAAGCAAGGATCCAGGATCAATATTTGAGCAGAACCATAATCAAGTCTGCAAATATGTCCTAACAAAAGATTCCTTGGGATTTCCAGGGTGTCTGTGGGAAGCCAAGTTCTCCTAGGTTCCTTGGGATCTCCCAAATGTGCCTGTGGTGTCCAAAGGCAGCTTTAAGCATCCTTGGGCCCCACCCAAGTAGAATCCAGTTACAAGTCAGGATGGTCAATTTTGGACCATCAAATCCATCAAGCAGAATCTTCCCTGTATTCGCCAACCAATTTGGGAACTGGATAAAGAGTCTTTGTAACATTCAAGACAACATAGCTTAACACTCATAGCTAACACACAGATGGCACCGTGGCTTTTGCTGCTCCACATGCTCTCCCCAAATGCCCTGTAGCTACCAAGAGCATAAAAATAAATTCCTCCCGCTTCTCATTTTGCTGTCACCATCATCACAGTACGAGTGGGCCCACATCTGGATGGCTGGGGATTAAGTTAGTTAATTACTCTATTGCAGTAGTGAGCAGGGGCAGGAACTTGCTGTGGTAGGCACTAGTTACCCAGGCAGAGGCAATGCCCACTTGGAAGTACTCAAGACTGCAGTGGAAGATGAAAATGGAAAGATGAAATATTGGATGTTCATATGAATGCAGTCTGGATTCAGCTGAAGGAGAACAATCATGGCAAGTTTCTCCCTAAATTCACCTCTTCAGACTTGGCTGACAGGATGGTGTCTAGGACATTGTCAGCAGATGAGAGCATTTTCCATCCATAATTAACCATCTCTGGAAAAAGAGATTATGAAGAAGCAAGCAACAAAGATTTTATATGACACTTAGGACAGATTTACATTTCTTTGTGCTGTCTGATGCAAGGAAGATAAAGGCCACTATCACTGAAAGCATTTTAATCTTGTAGTTGATTATGAAGTCTGTTCCACAACTGGTTACCACCACCCCTCTTGCCACACATGAAAGCATTGCAGTCACAGGACACTGACAACCACATGAGCTCAAAGTCTGAAATCTCATTCTTGCTTTTTTTTTCTGTGGGAAATTCTTGTTTAGATCAAATGCATCATTACTGTGGGAGACAGAAAAGCAGAGCTCTATAATTTATGATTATAATCTATTTTGGGACATACTTTGCATTTCAGAGGTGTTAATCTCAAATACTGGCCAACTTCTTTGTCTTCACAATGTCCTTCTATCTCAGAAATTACAGTGGTTGCAGTGTGAGGAAGATCTTTACTTTTTGTTTTAAAGTTGCTGGATGGTCCTGCACTGTGGGAACCGTGTAAACCTGGTTAAAATTTTCTAACTGAATTATTTTCCCTGTAAAAATGCCTCACTTACTCTTTCCAGAGGTTGTTTTCCAGATAGAGTATTTGCTGTGCCAGGGAAGGAGGGAGGCTAACACTTTCTGGCCTGAAGGTCAGGGCACCCTTTCTTGATGAAAGAGCTGGAGGTTTAATTATTATTTGATTACCAAACAAACATCTGATCTTTTCTCATGTCCTTCTAGAGAAACATAAAACAAAACAAAACTTTAAAAAGATCTTGGTGTTGGCCTAATAAATGATTTGAAAATTCTAAAATCTAAACTGTTCTTGTGGGATGGCATGAGCTTTTCATTTCACATGCCCCTCAAGCAGTAAGTTTCATAATGAAAGCAATAGATTTTAGTGGGACTGGACTTCCCCTCAGCAGATCTTCCCTTTAGAATTGGGGTCATTTAGATTGGAAGAGACCTTAGAAGTCATCTTGTCCCTCCTCCTGTTAAACATTAGTCCAGCAAGATCAGATGGCCCAATACCGTGTATGTCAAGTTTTGAAGGTCTGGAAATGACACAGATTCCCTGGGCAGCCTGTTCTGGTACAAAATCCCTTCACGGTGAAAATTATCTTCCTAACATCTGAATTAATTTCCTGTGCTGCAGCTGGTGCCCATTGCCTTTTCTCCTATCAGTGTGCATGTCACAGAAGAGTCTGACTCACATTACTGAGCTGGGGAGAGCAAAACCATCTCCCCTGGTCTTCTCTTCATAGGACTGGACAAAACCAGCTCTGACTGCTTCTCTTCAAACACCACATGCTCCTACTCCATCAATGTTCTGATGACTTTCTGCTGGTCTTGCTCCAATTTGTCAGTGAACTTCTTGAGCTGGGGAACTGCAGAGCAGACACAGTACCCTAGCTGTGGAATTCACAAGTGTGGAATTCCAGAGAGGAACCTTGACCTCCTAGCTATATTCCTGCTAACAGGCCAATATATGGTTGGTCTTTGCCAGCACATTACAGATCACAGAATATTCTGAGTTGGAAGGGACCCAGCAGGATCACCAAGCTGAGCTCTTAAATAAATGGCCCATTCAGGGATTGAACCCACAGGGACTGAACCAGAACCTTGGTGGTATTAGCACAATGTTCTGACCAGCTGAGCTAATCTCACATCCTGCCTGAGGTACACAGGGACACCCAGACTCCTTTCTATAAAGCTGCTTCCTAGACAATTGGCCAGACTGAGATGTTGCAGAGACTTATTCCATCCCATGAACAGGACTTTGCATTTGCCTTTGCTGATTGTTGTGAGGCTCCTATCCTTTCCTTCCACTGTCAGGGTCCCTGTAAATAGCAGCCTTGCCCTCCAGAATGTGAACCACATCCCTGCAATTTGGCATTACCCACGGTTCCAGTTGTTAATACACACATTAGAACGTGTTGGCCCAGTGCCAGTCCCAGGGGAACACCACCAGTTGTAACCTGCCACCAGATGGATTTTTTATGGCTGATCCCAACCTTTTGAGTCAGACATACCAGTCAATTTTCTATCCACCTAATTGTCACTTAAACTGATACAGATAATCCGTATCTCTCACTTATACAGATACTCCATGTCTGACCGTACAGAGACATAGTGAAGATTTTTGGGTGTCTTTAAGATGTTTTGAGAACTTTGGCCTCAGTGTGAAAAGAAAACCATAATAAGTTTGGACTAAAACATGTTTGTTACATTTTCTGAATGCTTGAAGTTGCAAATTACCTGAGTTTTTGTTTATACAATTTTATTTATATTTATACCAAGTGGGAGGTGTAAGTATGGGGCTTAAACCCTTTTAAATATTGGGGGATGTGCATATGCTGGTGTGTTGCTTTTCAGTTTGGTTTGGTTTGTTTTTTTTTCAGGTAGATGCTTTGAAATCCTGTGGGTGAAAGATGCAGTAGGCACAACTGAGTGCTTTTCCCTGACAAATCGCACTCACTGCAACTACAGTGACCAATACTTTTAATGTTCTACTTTTCCACTAATCTTCTGCTTACAGTTCTGGATTATGTGGTTATTCAGGTTTCTCTCCATTTGTCTGTTGTTCCTCTCTGCGCTACCTGCGATTCATGAAGACAGCCCTCCCACCTGCAGCAGTGACTACCTTCCCATGGCACTGGCAATGGCAGAAGCACACCTGGCTTCAGGACCACCCCAATCTTTCCCTCTGTCCCTTCCCTTCTCACATTAGACCAGGCCATCCTTGCAACAGCAAAAAATCAGTTTCACTAGCAGTGCTGAGAACCCTGGAACTCCATTTGAACCGATGCCAAATTTACTTCACAACCGACACTAAATGGGACATCAGGGGGGAGTGGGGGTGATGGAGAGATGGAAAGATTGCATTTGAGAAGGGAAGGTTTTTTGCAGAGAAACTGAAGAAAACTTTTTAAGAAAGCCCAGGACTCCTTACTGTACCAAAAGGCAGACATGGATTTGGTGACAATGTTAGTTGTCTTTCACAGATAAAACATCCATTTCGGAAGAGGTTTTTGTGCTAGTGGATGAGCTGCAGGCACACTGGATGGTGGAAAGCCCTGAGTGTCTCAACAGACACATGCAAAAAGTTCACTTGCTGAATGGGTCCCACATGGGGTGGGTGCAGCCTGAGCACTGTCACTGCCCACCAGGACCGAGTCTCACTGTCAGAGAAGCCATCCCAAAATTGTGTGTTTATGGCAGGGACTGGCTGGGAGATGGCCATGCATACTGAAATTTCTGGTTTGCTTCTGCTTAGACAATGAGAAGAGCTTAGTAACAGCTTTCCAACAACCAAAATTAAGGAACTGTTCAAGGTTTTAGAAAGAGAGAGAAGGAAATAATACACAAGATCATAAAAAAAGCTATTTTGAAAAAAAAAAAAAGTCTCTGTCTTCCCACAGGAACTGCAACTGCTGAAGCTATTCATTAGCCTGCTAAGTTGCTTTGGATATCTGGATGAAGATGGGTCTTGTCTGAGGAAGGGAAACTTGACCAAAACCAGCAGGAAGCAGAGCCTGGAGAGGCTGATGCTTTCTTGTTGAAAAGTTCAATTAGGAAGCACAAACACAAGACCACAGTGAGAGAACAAACCCCACTGGACACATGCTGGGCATAGTACTTCAGGCAGTACTGGAATGCACTCAGAGATGATGGGGATGTGGCTAGCCATAAGAGCTGATGCAGAATAAAAGCTTTGTAAAATTTGGCATTGCTGTTTGTTCAAATGGTTGTATCTCAGGGGGGAAAACTGTTTCTTGCTTTTGTCATTGATTTTTCAGCATACATTGGGACACAGAGACCCAGAAGAGCAGTAGCTTACCATGTCCTTACTCTGTGAGGACTGTCCTCACAGCAAGCCATGTACCTGATTGCTGGACAGGATGAGTGATGGGTCCTATTTAATGCTAATGAAAATATTTTGGTCCTATTTTAAAAATATAAATTAAAAAGGAATGGTGTGGTTTAGAAGAAATCCCAAAGCTGGTTGGAAATTAATGCCATAGACACAAAACAGAATGAAGTAACTTTTAGGGAGGAAAATGACATTTTTCCTCCATATAGCATAATGATGTATGCTCAAGCTTGTCAGAGAATGAGGAATACCAAGGTCAGCTCAAATGGTCTGTGTTTTTCATTCTGTTTAGCATGAGAAGTGACAATTCTTCTCAGGAACACTGCTGTCTACAGAAAATGTTTTGCTGACTTCTGCAGACTATGGCTCAAACTCTTGTAATGTCAGATGGTATCTCCCCAGAAGTAATTTATTTCTTGAGTTAGCCTTGAAGATATAAAAACTCCATTATTATTACCAAGCTTTGCCATCAGCAGTCTCAGCTTAAGGGTACCGTGGTGATTAATACTTGGGGAATGCCTGACCAGGGTTTGAATGCTGTGGAGGAACAGGATGCTTGTGCTGCACTCAACACAAACTGCTCTGGCTCTTGAGTTGTGGAACACAAGGTTAGACATTATAAAGCACACAGGTCCTCTTGGCAAAATGGTGAATCACGTTATACTGACAGAAAGAGGTTATTTCAGGGCAACAACTAGGAGGCTGTGGTGAAGCACAAAGTCAGTGCTTAAGGCCAGATACAGCTTTCAGGTAAACAGGTATTTACCTGAGTAACTCCATCAAGACAGAATGTACTTACTTCATACTTGCCTAATTAGTTTGGTAGGATTGGTCCCTGATTTTCCATACTTTACTTTCTTTTTCTTTTTTTCACTGCTTTCTTTTTTGCATCCTTTTGCAGCACCAACTACCAGGCTCCCATGGGCTTAGTCCATTCCATTCACACCCATGTTTACTCTTTCTCTGCTTGCCCTGTTTTACTTGAGCATAACATAGTTATGAAAATATAAAGCTTCATGCCCACCTGAGACATATTTGTTTCCAAAGTAACCATGATGGTCCCAAAAAAAAAAAAAAAAAAAAGGAGGCATGTCATATCAAACAAATGACACAAAGAATTGGGGTGCCTTGGTGTGGTTTCTGACACCACTCATAGCCAGTGAGCTGACTCTATTGCCTTCAAGTCAGCAACAGTCTTTCTGACAAATGCTAGTTCTGCTCAAGGATACAGTACTTGCAAGGGCTCTGGAAATCTTTCACGATGGCAATCTTGCAGACATCAGCCTTTTTAGAGCTACACTGCCTATACCTTACAGAGACTGTGCTCTGCTGGACCCTGTCCTTCATTGTTAGCACAGGGAGAAAAGATACCAGGTACATAGATTAAAAAAATAAAAACCAAAAAACAACATAGAATTTATTATTTCCATTTTTAATACCCATAAAGCAATCATGGCAAGATAATATTGCTGTCTCACAAAAAAGCCTTCAGTGTAATATAAATGATGAATAAACATGGAAAGCAAGGACAAAGCCACTGAAAACTCATGAGGCAGGGTGCCATTTCAATGCAGTGAGTAAACTACAGAGCCAAACACTAATTTTATTTTTAAAAAATTATACCTCATTATTGCCAGCGAGAGAGAAGTTTTCCTTGCCTGAATCACACAGCCTTTTACTTGGTCTAAGTCTCTACATAGAAAGACAACTCAAGTCTCATTCATTTAGTCTTTCTGTTTTCTACTTGGCTGAGATCTCTAAGCAACTCTCCCTTCTCTGTGGAGAACTGGCTTTATCTTCATTTGCTTTCCAATATTCTATTCAGAATAATTTTCCTGCTTTCAGGACTTGGTTTTCAAAGCACTTTATCATTAAAACTCCAAGTTATCTATTTTTATTATTTTTTTCCTAGTAAGAGGAAATTATATTCAGAGATTAAAGCTAAATATGGTGCAAGCAGAGCCTAAGCATCTTAATCAATATTTAATTTAGCTAGATTTGCTACTTAACTCTGAGTAGCCAATTCCATGTATTAATAATTGCATCTCTTGGTTTTACAAGCAATACAAGCATTTTACCAATACAAGCATTGCTGCATCTGCAAGGACTGAGAGAACAAGCTACAGGCTCACACTTTGCACTTATTATAGCCATTTATCTTAATATTCTTTAAGAAATGATTGAGATCACTTGGCTGTAAAACTTCCTTGTCCACACCTTAAGGTTATTTTGGTGTCACAGAAAGCTGCATGGACCTAAACTGAGAGAGCTTTCAGAAAGCCTCAGATATATGCACAGTGCCACAGTGCTCTGTCATCTACACTCACAAAAGCAGGCAAGCATCTCATCTTAGAGCTGGCTCATTAAAGGAACCCAACGCAACAACAACCCAGCTGTGGCAGAATAAAAGGAGCGTGTCTTTGCCTGGAGAGTACAGCAGGGTGAGATGGGGACACAGAGACTAAAACCTGCCCAGCCTGGTGGTTTGTAGTAGCTAAGATATTTGTTTACACATGGTAACAACTCCTTGAAGAGTATTTGGCAATATAAAACAGTTTATCTTGTCTTTAGAAGTTAATCTTGTCTTTAGAAGAGGAATCTACACTTTGCACAGGGTTTAAATGATGCTTAGAGTCTGTCAGTTCCAGCATTCAAGCAATGTCACTCACCTTACCCATCTCTTCCCCCTTTCCCAGAGCAACTGTCAATCAATATTCCCAGCCCTTTGTGTTTCTATCATAAACTATAATCAGGTATTTACATACCACTGAATGCTAAGACAAAGTCCACTGCATAGCTACTTGTCCTAAGTTAGCTGCCCTGCTGAGGCATACCAATGTCTCTTGTGAATGGATGAGCTGCCCATATAAAAAAAAAAAAATCTGGGCTTTGAATGGTTGGAAATTTGCCTGCAATTCACACAGCTTGAAAGAGACATTATTGTTTCTTAGACATCTTTGTCAATCTCTACTAGATATCTCTATGTACAATGAGCTTCAAGACAATAAGACAGGCAATTCCACAGTGGAAAGCTGGAGCAATACCATTGCTTCAGTGGAGTTACTCTGGATTTACAGTGTGGAAAGTCAGACTGGAATCTGGGCAACTAATAATGGGTCAGTAAATCCTTTTCTCACCTTCTTCCCCCTCTCAAAGAAGGACAATGAAGCTAATAAAAATGAAACTGGACCAAAAATAAAGTGAAGTGTCTGTTGAACACAGTTAATGCTGCACCCAGTGTTCTCATAAAGAACAGGGAGTTTCCACAGGGGAATTTCCCTCAAACTCTGTGTTTATCCTCATGGGAGATGAGCAAGCAGCCAAGTAAGAGAAGGCAAAGGATTCAGCTGCTCCAAAGGAAGATTGGTGTTAGATAGGAGAGGGAGAATCAGAATTGCTGTTATTTTTAAATTTAACAATCACTGTAAGTAACAGATCACCTAGTGGTTAATGAGGCCAGCACAGGCTTCAACATGAACGTCTAATGAGAGGTTCACACGTGATCTTGCTTCAGCCTAGTGCAATAAAATATGTGGTAAAGGACATTTTCTCAAGTACAACACAACAGAAAATAGAAACAACACCGATTACACAGAGGGCCTAAGACTGCTTAACTAATACATCTTGCAGCACTAAGAAAATTTTTCAGTCTGGCTGTTTTCATACCAGAAAAGTGTCTCTGATGCTAGCTATTCTGCACCAAGATCCTCACCAAAGTCAGCATGACACTTCAAGGCAGCTTTTCACAATGCAGTACCCTGAACACGGGGGTTTTGTTCCCACAGCCCAACACTGTGCACAGGGGTGGTGAAAACAATGAGTTTCACAGTCAAAATAAAGCCTCACAAGCCTGCTATCAGTGCCTTGAGTTCCCTCTACTCTTCCTCCCTCCTGTCTCTCAGTGGATTCTTGATTGCATTTACTTTTCTGTTTCCCTTTAAACTTCCCAAACTTCTTCCTTCTGGATACCAGAAGGCAAGTTGGGCTCCAGCTCTGAGAGCAGACTGCTCATTTCCTCTAATGCTGTGAGGAGTTTTGGCCCTGACCTCTATTGCACAGGACCAGGTGCTGCCAAGGGCTGTATGAAAACAGAGTAGGACCTTCAAGATACGATCCTCTGTGACTGCCTGGACTAGAAACCCAGGGAGCAGAATGGAGGAGACTTGGAAATGCTACAGGAAATAAAGCAGCTCCCTTTTACAAACTCATCTTCACCCCGTGGGACTGGAACAATCTGAGCAAAGTAGCTTCACAGCTAGTCCAAGACATGACTGGAGAGCACTCCCCAGCCTCTTGCATTCAAACATGCAGTGTCTGGCCTTACTTCTGAGCCTGGATGCTAGATTTAGGACCTGGCCATCAAGTGCTGTCATTAAATGATGTGCTAAGAATGGAGAAATGTCACTGAAGACCTTCCAAAGCTCTGATTCCATAGCTCATACATCCTCTTGCTGTCAAACTTGTTTCCAGAATGAAAATTGATCCCCTGCTCAACAGGGAAATGCGAGACCCCCCTACATCCACCAGAAAGAAGAAAGGGAAGTGTCTTGTTCACAATCCTTCCTTCTCTGCTTACACTGAACCTCAGCCAAAGGCAGTGACACAGGGATGAATTTCTTAGAAACTGTAGGAAATGGCAAACACCTGGCTCAGCTTCCCTGTTTTAATCTTCTTTCATTTCCATTATGTCTAGCTGCAAATAGGCAGGTCTTCCATCCTTGGTCAAGATTCTGGACCTAAATCTTCTCTGATTTAGGGCAATTACTTTTGCTCACAGCCACTGAAATCAATGGGACTTCACACACTGGTGTTGGAGAGTGATGATGTAAGATCAGAGCTATTGTCTGCAATTAATGCATGACTATGAGTGCTAAAGAAATAATAGTTAACAATGAGATTATTAATTGGCATATCAAGGAATTTCTATTACTATCTCATGAATATATTGGGTAAAGTGAATATATATATGCTGAGTAAAAAAAAACATATGGGCTATCAGTACCAGTAGTTAATTTCAAAGACTTTTAATGCACGCTAATGACAACATTGCTCTAAGATTAAGGTATTCTGGTTTTATTGGCAGGGAAGCAGAGGTTAAGCAAGTTTTTTAAGGCCACACAGCAAGTTCTTGGATTTATAACTCCCAAATCTGCCTTCTGCTCAGTCTAGCAGGTCATGCTGACTAACTGTGGAATGCATATTTCCAAAGAGCTCTTAAGGGACAAGAGGAATCAGAAGGAACAAAAGGTACAGATAAAGTAAGCATTAATTCTAAAAAAAAATGTTTTCCACCATCCAAAAAACACAAGTTTTCTGTTTAAGTTGTCATATCTCACCAGTGCCTTAGCCAGGAACAGGAGCACTAGAAGAACATGAGGAAAATTGTCCTGACAGAGTTTTTAACAAAACTGAAATAGACACAACAGCTTTATTTAATGAGATTTCCAATACAAACAAAAACCTAATACATGTCTAAGATTTCAAATAAAGTTTATGGAGGTTTATCCCAATGTAAAGTTCGGAGAAGACAGAACTGTTTCCTTCCATGCAGATCTTGGCAGCCATGAGACTGTAGGAAACAAGCAGTGATACTGTTATTTCAGCTTCTTGAAGACTATTTCTATACTACTGGTCTATATTATATAAGTCTGCTCCTCAGAGTTGGACCAATCTGTATGTACTGGAAAACTTATAAAAACAAAACCTCTTTTAAGCATATTAAGAATTTAAATACTAGTTTACTCATCTTAAAGATGAAACACTTTCAGAAAACTAAGACAAATAAATGGAATTCACCCTGCAATTTCAAAGACCTTTTGTCAGACATTAACCAAGACAAGTGTGAAAGGAAGTGCTGATTACGTGACAATACTATAACCAGACCATCTGGAATCTGACTCTGGAGCAGAAATAAAGAATTCATTTTCATTCCATCAAGAGTCTCCATCCATAAAAAGTTAATTTCATTTTATAAGTAAACAAAAGGGAGTTGCTCAACCTGACAGAACTCCCTGAATAATCAGACAGGACTTACAGGGCCCTTAGTGCACACAGTGGTTCAAGCTGCAAACTGCCTTCTCCCTGCACCCTGTTCTGCACCCTGCACCTCATTTATGCTTACACACCTTATGACATGGGACAAATCCCAACCTGTTGCTGGCAGATTAAAATTAAGTACCTGCAACAATCTTTCTCATGAATTGAAAGAGAGGTAAGTACTGAGAGTCAAGTGACAAAGTACCAACAAAAACCCCTCAGAGATTAAAGAACTGAATGGCCCTGTTTGAACTTGGCTTTGGTTAAAGTCAAGCAGCTGGAAAAGCTCCTGATCCCATACTCACATGTAAAAAATAGATGGAGAAATCACATATTCTGATACTTAATTTAGAACCTGACATTCTAAACTTACTCTGTGGGTAGTTTAGTCAGAACCAGACACTACTCTTACTATGCATTACCGTTTCAGAAACAGACTTCAGAGACCTTGTATACAGAAACACCTTAAATAATATTACAAAAAAAATTCACATTAAGAATCTTATTAGTTTTAGTCAAGAGGAAAAACTCCAATTCTGCTAATATTTCTTGTTACAAAACTAAGAATATTTTGGTCACTTTGAGAGCTCTGGTAAAATTACACTTAGGTATCTGTAACTGGAAGAATGAAAATATTTCCCCCAAAACTCTTCTTTTTGCCAGGAGCATGGCAGCATGTCTGTGTCTGCCCAGTTTTCCTCAGAAACATCTGAAGTTTCTAAGGAAGTTGTTAATCTCTCTGTGAATCTTTCTCCTTACTCTTTTTAATCCACTAATTTCAGCACTCTTCCTTCATGCACCGAAGTCACACTGAAACTCAGATTCTAATACTTACATACCTAAACCAGGGGAAGTTACTGAAATGAAATATTTGTATGAAGAAAATATGATCTGGGTTGTGCACCAGTGGCTCTCACACATGGTTTGTGGCCTCCAAGCTGGCCATGCAGAGAGCAGACTGCACAGCATTGAATCCACTTCCTCTTCTCCCCACCTTGGCACTGGGTGCACATCTTTGTCTCGTCTGTGAAGTGACAGGGCACAGCCAAAAATGCCATGGTGTGTTCATAAAGCAGGGTAGATGTGCAGCTGGTTCTGCCAACTCTCTGGGGGGGACTGGGAACCACTGTGGTCTCAGCCCACTTGCAGCAGAAGAGGAGCATCTGCAGTGCTGTGTGTCCACTCCAGAGGCTATTGCAGCATCCTCCATTTGTCTATTATGAAGCCATAGCCAAAAGATTGGTGGCAAACCCGGGCCACCCCTGTATCTGTGCTGCTGCTGCACGCTGCAAATGTCCAGAGCCTACAACACCCTGGTCCATGGAGCAGAGCAGCCTCCATCCAGTCCCACTATCCTGTCTCACAAGCAGTGCAAAGACTCCTTACATCCACTCTGACTTAAACCAAGTCCAGCTTGTTCACAGGTCACATTTTGGATGTCTTCTGTTGACATCTGAAGTAATCTGCACACTCAGTTTGATTTAATAAAAGTAACAGAAGAATTAACTACAGCATTGAAGAAGGGAAGTAAAACTGAGAACAAGGCTCACACAACAAGGGTAGCTTCTTTTATCTTTATTACAGGAAAGTCTAAATTAAAAAAATTATTACTACTGACAGCAGTGAACAGGAGAACTGGAGCCAACTGATAACCTTCTCTTCATATATGGTCTCTTCCATCCCATAAAGGGCTTTCACTCTAGACAAAGCGGGGCACATAAAGATACCTTGGAAATGACAATGGCTCAAGTAAGATAGGGGATTGTGTCTGTAAGCAATAAAGATGAAAAATGGAGCAAAGTTGCAGGGAAGAAGTGTATTTTATGAGCAGAATCCTCAGTGTGTACAAAATGGGGTAAATCTCAAGCCTAGGTGAAGCGTAACAGAGGCATGGAGTGGAGAGAAGATGAAATGACAAGGAGGGGCAGAGTTAGAAAGAATGCAGTGGGAGTGAGAGTAAATTTGTTAGGGCTACCTGACACAGCTTCCCAGTTCAGGCCCTTGGGGTCGGATGCGAGCACTATTGCCAGGGCAGGGGCAAGGAAGCACATCAGGAATAAAGGAATAAGTGCCTGGCTGCTGGCAGGAGGTCAGGTCTTGTGGCCTTGTATCCTTATGTTAGTTAAGATTTAAAAACTGACTTGCAGTTAAGATTATATTCTTGGCTTAAAAATACATATAAGGCATTCCTAATTTCTCTACTGGAGCATAGCTTGTTTTTTGGAGGAAGACACAAGTTTTCAAAATATACCTTTGAATTTCAGAATACATAATAGCCTAAAGTTTCTGCAAACCTACTGTCCTTTGTGTAGAATGACTCAGAATAGCCAGTATGAAATCCCCAGGGTCCTGAAAAGCCTTAAAATGCTGTGAATAGACACCTTCACAGCTTTATTGTCAGACCATCTTTTAATTTTCCCAAGCGTTTGTTTCATCTCCAGAAGCTTTCTGGAGGACCAAGTTAAGCCAAGACCAATAGTTCCTCTAATTAGTGCTACATTTCACATGATAAATTGGACAAAATGACCAAGTTTTTAACTAAACAAACTGTACTGCACTAGAAAATTAGTTTCTCACTTTGCAAAACAGAGAGCATAACTCTAAAAACCGAAGAGCATTGACATTTTTAAACTGACAAATTCACTTACTATCAAAGTAATGGTGCTCAATGGGGGAAGCACACCTCTGAGAAGCAGGTAATGTGATCTACCCTTCTTCTACCAGGACCAAGAAAATATGTCATTAAGTCAGTGCAACAAATAAAAACAGAATTGGTGGTATATTAAATACCAATCTGATGACAAACGACAAACACCAGAATTCCTTAAATCAGACTTATTTCAAACTGATCTCACTGGAGGCCTTGTTTGCTATCCCTAAATATCTTTTTGGCATAGGAGTGCACAGAGTAAGGACACCCACATGCTCTTTATCTGTGCACATTTGCAGGCTGTAGTTCTAGTAAACATTAGACTAAAAAAACCCAGAAAGTTCCTTGAACTTTGAAATAAAGAATAAAGCTTTGACTTCTATTATAATTAAAAACTTTGAGAATGGCCTTCAGTTCAAGTCCTGTGTTCACCACCGATGTTCACTGACACAAGGGTTCAAACCAGTGCCATAAATGGGAAAACCACTAGATCTGTAAGGAACACATCTGGCAGGACTGTGCAGTCCACATACAAGCTGTCATGGCTTTCAGTAGGTTACTTCATTATTCTTCATGTCATCTACAGAAACTGGTCTTGCCAGCTGAAACCTATTGATATCTACATACTTCATTTTTGTTTGAAAATGTCTGTAGCCAAACAAACCAAGCCAGATGTTCAGCTTGCAGTGAGACAACAGTATGAGGATGAACATATGGCATTTCAATCTTACATCCTAGCAAAAATCCACTCTATTACCTAGTTTGCAGCATGCACACTTCATTAAGCCAGACAGCCTTTAAACATTACTACCTTCACACCCCTGCAAGGCTATGTCAGTTTTTCTTATAGAAAACTTACCTGCAAGAGTATTTCTTTGAAAAACCCCTCATACTAAGGAATTTGGCTCATTAAGGAATTCATATTCTACAGATCAAAACAAATTTACTGCGATCTTCTTGCTTTGCATTAAGAGAATATTATCTGTTCTTTTTTATTTGGCAAAGGAAAATGAGATGTTATTGCATATACTTGATCCTTCATCTGGATTCTTGCCTTCTGATATTTAGATAAACATAACTTAATACATCAGAAATATTTAATGTTTTACAAAGAGCTTCTGTTCACATTTGGTAAATTTTTTTTTGCTAACTTATGTGCAGAGGGATCCTTGTAAAGAAGGAACCAGTTCAGCTTCCACATGAGCAGCTGTTAATGTAGGCACACATTCAAACACGCAGTTGTCTGAAATAGCAGCGCTGTAGACGTTGAAAGTCAAGAAGGGCCAGCTCAGTTTGCAGGGCGGCATGGCCACCCCTGTGGGATGGTGTAATCACAAGCCAGTGAAATCCTTCTCCTGCTAGGAAGCTATTACTGGTCACTCCTCACACTGCTTACAAGCGTTGGGATTGGCCTTTAAGCAGTGATTCATGAAGGTATCACACTGCTCTGCCTGCTGTGCTGCTGTCTTGGCTCACTGCAGTCATTTCCCTCCTAGTTTCTGCAAACCATACATTGCACAGAACAAATTCTGTTCCAAAGGTCTCTCTCCCCATTTTTTTCCTTATCCAGAAGGTCGTTTAAAATCACAAATGGAAAGAATGTATCGCTTGAAGCCATGGTTATGACTTGTTCACACTTTGACTTCATAAAATATTCTAATTTGTTGCTTTTTAGTTATGGCAATTTCCAGTAGATTCCACATTCCCTTGGCATTAATGAAGAACAACAGCTTTGTCTCATCCCAGTCATTAGGAAATACTAGTTGCTCAATGCTTAGTTACAAGAGTGAACTACAAACTATAAATGCCTACAGCAGAGACACATTTTTCAGGGTTCTGCACATGCAGACTGCTCAGCTGCAACAGCAGAGCATTCAAGCTGCTTTGCGTAAGAGCACAGACACACCAGATCACTGTCAGTCGGGGACCTGTAGTGTTCATCTCAGATTTCTCTGGCAGTCTGACCCTGGGAACACTTCACTTCCCAGCAATAAATAGCAAAGAACTACCAATTAGTTGCATTTGTTTCCTAATACTGTATGTTTTAAAAGCATTCTCTCCTCGAAGCATTTGCTAAGAGCAGTACAAAAATGCCAGGCAACACAAAATTCAGCTAAAGTACTTAAATATGATTAAGATAACAGGCACATCATAATACTCTGCAAGTGCATGTCCTGAATTATCTCTGTTGTCACCTGAAATTAATTTAATAATATGAATACAGATTCAGGATTCATGATTCAACAGTATTTCACCACTTAGAGTTCACAGAGAACTGCAGGTTATGAAACTGTGCAATGACATTTGACTTCTAGAAAGCTGCAACACCGCAGATGAAAAATGCAGGACCAGCTGGCAATGTTTTTTGCAATACTTTGGATCACTGAGGAGATTTTACAAACTGTATTGCAAGTAACCAATCTACAATGATTAATGTTGAAATGCAAAAAAAGAACAATGAATGAAGGAAAAGCATTCTGACCTAATTCTCACCTCATTGAAGACTTATTTTAACCACCAATTCCAATATGAATTTAATAAAGACCTGACTTCAGAAACAGGAACAACTTCAGAAACCAGTTACTTTGTGTCAGCTGAGGAAGCTATCAGTTCTGTTAAACATCATCTTGGGGTAACATCTAAATATATGCTAGACTTTTGAAAATCCTGAATATGATGCCAGTCAATATTAACCCTTTTTTTGAGTTTTCCGGGAAGTCACCACTTGCAATTTGTACTTCTGAATAAATTACTTAATTTGCATTTCTCTAAGTAATTATGACCAAATATATTTTGACTAGAAAAAGAGCTACCTAACTAACTAGCCAGAGCTGATGATTTTTACTTATTTAAGTTATTAAAAATAGCCTTAGATATTCACTGACTCAAGGTAAAATCAAACTCCCAATTAGCTGCAGACCCAGAAACTACCCAGATTCTTATGTTTCAAAATTTCAAAGTGAAACCATGTTCTTTCCCCCCCAGAGCTTTTCACGAAGCCTCACAGTGCCAGATCACATCCAGTAATTAACTACCTGTTGTACTGTGGCAGCCAGAAACAGTATCTACTCATGACAGTCACCCAACAGAACATCCCCTTCTACAAAGCAAATTATCAGTATGAGTGAAAACAGAGCCCTTGAAGATAAAGAGATCTGGTACGTGAACAAGATACTGTGAGGTAAGATAGGTGTGATTGTGCCATGGGATAAATGTGAGCACCAAGACAGCCCACTGCACAGCAGCCTGTGTCTATCCTTTTTGCACTCCAGTTTAACTTGCACTATCTTGTCCACCAAGTTGTTTCATGTCACTGGAAAAAGAAATCTCTTCATAGCTGTTTGTTTTCTCTCTCAATTCCTTATTCCATTTGAGCTCATTAGTCTAACAACAGCTTGAGACAACAATCTGTTTTGGATTTGAAGAGTGACTAATCTTGAATCTGTATTAACATAATGAAATTAATTTCTGGTGACAGCAAGGATAATTCTGTACCTGTACTTGCAGGATAGAATGATGTACCTGTTATCTTTATCATATTTAACCACTTCAGCTGAATTTTGTGCTGCCTGGCACAAAAGCGAGTACCTGGATCAAGGTACCGAGACACCACTGCAATAATAAATAAAAGAAATCTTATTTATCTACAGACAATCCAAGACTTTATAGTGAAATAGCAGAACCCCTATGACAACTAAGCTAAAGTTACAGAGGTAAATTCTCTCTTCAGAAGCAGGCTTTGAAAAAGAAGACATTAGTATTTGTAGATATATTGAAAGACACATCAGACCTTTTACAGTAACAGAGGTATATACAGAACAAACTCCACTTTTACCAGGTATTTATCATGTCCTTATTTAAAAGAGCATCACTCATGATACAGTGAAGTTAAAAGAGTGCTTTGGGTTTCTTTCTGGTTTAAAAGATGAAATATCTTCATTTCAAACACAACTTTTCAAACCTTTTCAATGTGTAGTTCCTGCATGTCTGCTTATGCATGCAGCAAAATAGGAAAGGCTACTTAAGGCTCAAGCTTTGTTTTCTTGGTTATGCTTTGTTCCTCCTCATCGGTAATCTTAAATTTTGAGAGGCCTCCAGACCACACAGTCAATACCTGAAATCCCAGAGAAGAGAGACAGCCAGACAGCAATTTTAGTTCAGCAACAATACTGAAAACAAAACAGGCAAATCTAAAGAACCTGTGCTCTAAAATCTCATTTATAAAGCTGCATGGTTGCCATTTCTTGTGTAGGAAGTTCCTCACTTCTGAAATACTCATTATCAATGCATGACAAATTTAGTAAAATGGGGTAGCATCATTACTGCTGCACTAACGTAACAATAAAACAAAACATATTTACTACATGTATTTATTTGTGGCATTCACCCATACTGAGAATACAATTACAAATTATGCAGATAATACATACTGAAAGACAACATCATTAATCAAGATGCATGATATTATTAACAGAAATGTACTTATTTAGACAAGTAAATGTAATTTAAGTATATGATGAGTTTATATTTATCTGTTCGTGAACAGTGGTATCATAAGTGAAATATTTAGAAAAGGAATATGTTCTCATTTTTTGGTTTTTTTTAAAGATATTTTCTTTTCTGCAGCATTGTGCTGTTAAAAAAGTATTGTGTCATTAAAGTCTTACTTAAGAATTGAGATCAAGATTTATTCAGATGAAATTTAGAATGGGACCCAGCTCCAGTGAAACCTGTATCACACATCAAATCAAAGACAACCCCCTTCATTCAAACCAATAAACAAGAAAGAAAAATATACATGGTACCAGAACAGAACCATGTAGGTTACATTTAAATGTACAATAAATGTTTTATGTTATTTAGCAACAACTGAGGAGAGGCTAATTAAAGGTAATAAAAATTTATTCCTTAGGCTCACAGAATTAACTTTGTTTGGGATTTTCAAGGCAATAGCAAAAGAGAATTAGATGTTTAATCAGCATGGGGAGACAGAATCCACTTTCTTTGAAAACCTCCAACTTACTAT